>NW_023270752.1:0-77834 GCF_011800145.1 Mirounga leonina | reverse complement strand
ACACACACTCCACCCCTGTTATGCAAACTTGAAGAGAGTTAGGATTTCCAAATTGCTCTGGCTACATTTTTCAATCATCTGAAAAATGCAAAGTTTGTGGTTACAATTGTGTGTGTGTGTGTGTGTGTGTGTGTGAAAGAGAGAGAGTTGAAGAGGAGAAATAAATGCATCGGTTTTTCTCAAAGAAAGAAAATGTATTAAAATTTATACTGGAAAGTACTATCATATCCTCATTCTATATATGGTCTAAACCAAACCCATCATTTTTTTCTTGAGTATAATAAAGTGTGGACGATAGAGACACCATAGAGTCATCCAGTCAGCTTGAAGTCCAGGAAGCGAGCCTGTACAGAAACTCCCTATATGTTATTTAAGGAGTCATTCCATGGGCCCTGTAGTGTTTTCAATACTGGGGCATACATCAAACACACACACACACACACCGTACAAAGGTCATTTTTAAGAGCCATAAATAATTGTTTTGTTTGTTTTCAGATTATTCCAATGCTAGAGTCTTTCAAACTTTCTATTCTGGCAAAATATTTGCCAAAGTTGATTTCACTCAGAGGCAGATGAGCACAGAAAGAAGCTCCAGAAAGGCCAATAATTTGCCACAGCTTCAAATCAATAAGCTATCTTCAGAAGCAATTTAGCATCAGCTCCCAAGCTATACAGGGCAAAGGAAAAACCAAGAAGCTAACCGCACCTACACTCCTTATAAGGCAATTCACTTATACGTGATTGTTTATTGTTATTGCTGCAGTCCTTGGAATTAGCTCAAGCCTTCCTCACCCCTTCACCCACCCCAAGCATCTTATCAATTCATCCTACCAACACATCCCGTGGTGGAGGTTCAATGTATGATTGCTAGCCTCAAGTGGGCCCTTAATGTTGCCAATTAATCCTGTTGTATTTCCTTAATCTATTCACTCTCTCCCATTCACTCAAAAAATATTTATTGAGAGCTCCCTAAATTTCAGGTACTGTTCTAAGAACTGTTGCACAGCCAGAATCAACACAAAAACCTGTGTCCTTGTGGAGTTTATCTTCTAGCATGGGAAGGTAATTTAAAACTAAGTAAATTATGTAATATAAACTTCCAATATTATGGGGGGAAAAAGGAGGAAAAGGAACATGTGCCTGCTGGAATTTGCAAATTTTGGTAGGTAGGCCAGGTGCCTAGTCATGCAAATATCTGTGGGAGGGCTTTCCAGGCAAAGGATCAGGCAGTGCAGATGCCAAAGGAAGGAACACATTAGGCATGTTCCAGGAACACCATAGAGTCCAGTGAGCAGGAGGTAGAGTGATTGGAGATAATGTCCCAGAGGAAGCAGGGGCTAAAACCTTGTAGGTCCTAGTAAATTCATTGTCAGGTTTGGGCTTATGTTCTGAGAATGATGGGAAGCCCCCGAGGCTTTCAGCAGAGGAGTGATGTCATCTGATATGTTTTTAAAGGGTCCCTCTGGCTGTTTTTCTCGATGGACCATAGAGACCAAGGGTGAAAGCAAGATACCAATTAGGAAATGACTGCAATAATCCAGAAAAGGGAATGGTGCAACTAGAACCAGTGAGGTAGTGGTGTAGGTGATGAATGATGCTTGGCTTCTTGATGTCTTTGGCATAGAATTCCATGAGAAATTGAAAATCAAGTGTGAAAGAGTAGGCAAAAAATGCCCCAAATATTCTTGGCCTTCTTCAAACCCCCAACAACTGCAATCCACTCTCAATTGATGACCTTGCCTCCTATTTCACTGAGAATTTACAGCAGAACTCCCTAAAGCCCTCCCTTTATGTATGCCCCTGCCTTCATTTGTGCCCGTGTTCTCTGCCTCTAAAGTCTCATGGTTTTAGATACTATATTCTCTTCCAAAATCATGTCTCTAGATTGAACTTTTACCTTCACATTTATATTCATATAGTAGGCTTGGATATATATAACAGACATCTCAAATTTAGCATGTTCAAAACTGAGTCCAGGGCGCCTGGGTGGCTCAGTTGGTTGGGCGACTGCCTTCAGCTCAGGTCATGATCCTGGAGTCCCGGGATCGAGTCCCGCATCGGGCTCCCTGCTCAGCAGGGAGTCTGCTTCTCCCTCTGATCCTCCCCCATCTCATGCTCTCTCTCTCTCTCTCTCTCTGTCTCATTCTCTCTCTCAAGTAAATAAATAAAATCTTTAAAAAAAAAAAAAAAAAAAAAAAAACTGAGTCCAGATCTTTCCTACCACTACCAACAGAACACCAGAAATGACCTGCCTTTCCCATCTCAGTTAACAACAACCACATCCTTTCAAGTTCTTGGGACAAAAATTGTAGAGTTCTTTATCCTTCTTCCTCCTCATTACATCTAATTCATAAGTAAATCCTGTTAGCTCTATCTTCAAAATATATCTGGAGTCCAACAAGAGCCTCTCAAGTTCACAATTATCCCTCAGGTTCAAGTTGCCATAACCTCTCATCTGGATTATTAGCTTTCCAACTGATCTTTTGACTTTGACTTCTGCTCCTCTTCAATCTTTTCTCAGCACAGCAGCTAGAGTGGGTCTCTAAGTTAGATCTTATTTCTCTGTTCAGAGTAAAATCCCAAGTCCTTACAATGGTCTATGGTGCTCTACAACATCATGCAACCTAATAACTTTAATGTTTCATGCTACCACTCACCCTTCACTCACTGCACAAGTCAATCAGCGTCTTTACTGTTTCTTAACCATGTGTGGCATGCTCCCACTTCAGAGCCTACGCATTTGACATTCTCTTAGCTTGGAATGCTCTTCCCCCAGATATTGTCATCACTAGCTTCCTTAGTTCCCTTAGATCTTTACTGAAATGTTTTCTCAGTGAGGTTTTCCCTAACCACCATACTTAAAATTGCAAACCCTCTCTCCATTAATTCCCAATCATTTTTTCTTCTTCATAACACTTATTACTACTAATATATTTTACTATATATTTAGATCTATATATTTGTTCCTGGCCTTATTAGAACATAATTTCATGAGGATAGGCTATCCATCTGTTTTGCTCCTTTCTGTATCCTTCATTCCTAAAAGACAGCTGTCTAGTAGCTCTTCAATATATGTTTGTTGAGTGGATCCATACAATACACACCCTGAGAAATACTATGGTGTTATCTTCTCTCAGATGAAAATGTACTTCATTTCTTATACATGTTTGTGGTTACAGACCCAATGGCAGTAATTGTTTTTTTCGAAGGAGAAACTGCTAACATTATCACTAATCAGAACTCTGCTTATAATTTCATTTAAAAGGGTAGTATGTGTTAACAAGATCCTACAATTTTACTAAAGGTGGCATCATTTGAAAACAATAACTTATTTTTAATCCCTTCTAAATTCTGTGAAAGTCAGGGCATCTGGTTGCCTCAGTCGGTAGAACATGCGACTCTTGATCTTGGGGTTGTGAGTTTGAGCCCCATGTTGGGTGTAGGAATACTTTAAAATAAAATCTCAAAAAAAAAAAAAAAACTGTGGAAGTCAAACATACTCATAGGTTATATTGTTTTTATAGACACACTAATAATTTTAACAAAAGCAAGTTAATCAATCCCAATTTCATTTGGTTAATATATTTAGATTTAATTTTAATTCATTGACATGATTGTTGGTTACTTTGTTTAAAAATGATTAAATTATGGGGCACCTGGGTGGCTCAGTCGTTAAGCGTCTGCCTTCGGCTCAGGTCATGATCCCAGGATCCTGGGATCCAGCCCCACATCTGGCTCCCTGCTCCACGGGACGCCTGCTTCTCCCTCTCCCATTCCCCCTCCTTGTGTTCCCTCTCTCGCTGTGTCTCTCTCTATCAAATAAATAAATAAAATCTTTTAAAAAAAAGATTAAATTATTACCCTGAAAATTACTCATTTATTAACTTTAGAAATTGTTTACTGACTTCCATTAAATTAGATGAAGGTTCAGTTCTCTTACACCATCAACCACTGCTTTTTCTACTATCCTTCTTCCATTGAGTAATACCAAATTTTTCATTAATTCAATAGCCATTGCTAACATTACTGTGACTATCTTAATATTATTCATTACATAGTCAAGTAATGTTTTCCTTTTTTGAATATTTTAATTTCTCCTGGAAAAAAATGGACTATTTTCCCACTTTTCTTAATTTTCAACGTGCTCCAACTTCTAATACCAGCTTATTAATTTCTCCAGTACATGTGTCAAATACCTACCAATATTATTATATGAATGCTCACATATCACCTATCATTGCTTTCCCTTTCGTTTCCCTGAGATCTCCTCCCCAAAGTCTTTATCTTCCTGCTCTAATTTAGACAGAATATTTCCTGAGCCTACTGCTCAGCTGTCATTCTGGAACTGCCAACAGTCATCACTGCTGTTTGGTTCAACAGTCTTTAATTTGGAATCTCCTGGTTTCTTCTACTTTCTTGAGTTAATCATTTTTGCTAGAGTCCGTCCTTCAGTAGTTTCCTCAGCTAAAATACAATGGGAGGTTGAATCCTTGCTTTATTTGTTCTACTCTTACACTTGATTTAGAGTTTGGCTAGGAGGAGAATTATGAAATGAAAATACTTTTCTCTTCAAATTATGAAGTTATAACTCCACTCTCTTCTGTCTTCTAAATGCTGCTATTGAGATTCCCTCCCGCCATTATAACTATTCTTTGTACACTACCTGTCCTTCCACTCTGTAAACTGTCATTAGGTACTTTTTCCCATGTCCCAAAATTTCCCAATTATGTGCCTTGGTGTGGCTTGTAATTACTACTAGTATTTATTTCGCATCATAAGATTTTCCATGGGCCCTTTAATTTAAAGAGTGAAATCTTTAATATCTGGGTCTCTTTTTCTATTCTATAATTTCCTCTCTCTCTCGCTCTTCCTTATTAACATTTTTATCACTTTTTTTTTTTTTCAAACAAAAGGTCTCACATATTTACTACTGAATCAACCTACTGGTGTAGAAGCATAGTAACAGAGAAAAATCATTTTCTGGCTACAACATGTCTATTGTTCAGATAGTAGGGGTGTTTACAGAATGATAGGATAGGAATAGGTGACCTTCACACAGCATAAATGTGTGCTATCTCATGTGTGATCCCTTATAGACCCAGCTTGGCTCTTCTCCAGTGCCTCCTCCTGGAGTTGTACCTGATTTTATTGCCAGTTTTCATCCAAATTTACTGGGGAATGGGATGCTTCTGCTTTTGTTTCACGGCCAGGAATCACTTGGTCTTGAAAGTCTTGTGAGAAGTCATGGAGAGGAATACTCAACTGCACACACCACGATGGTGGGGGAAAGGAGCTAAAATTTCTATCACCTATTTAGATTTCCTGCTCTGACCATTTAATTTTCTTATACACTCTCTTCAATTTTCTACCTCTTTCTCTTTGGTTCTGGGAAAATACCTGACACTATTTTGCAAAATTTCTGGCACTTATATTTTTAATTTCCCAAGGTTTTTTTCTTACCATGTTTCATTTTCATAGATTCAGGTTTCGATTTATGGAAAAACATACCTTCTCTTATGTGTTGGGGAATATTAATTCAAGGGTTATTTTTTAAAGGTTTTTTTTTTTTTAAGTTTTCTTTTTTTTCCCTGCTGCCTGACTTCCTTTTTTACCTCAGATGTAGTCTTCCAATTGTTTTGATCTGTCTGTCTTAACTGAAGTGCCCCTAGAATATATAGCTATCCTTGGCTGTCCATTCATATTTAAAAGTAAAGCACTAAAGCTGACTGGAACCTTTATGTTTAGAGGTAGTAATTATTAACTTGAGGCTTCACTATAAGGTCTTTATGTGACAAACCATATTTTCATTTTTATTTTGGGGATAGTTCTATGTCAGTATCTAGATGTAGTTTATCTGTGACCTTTTAGAGAAGAAGCCTAGTTTCTCTTACTCTAGGGGAGATAGACCATATATTCCAGATATTCTGCTGATATCCTGGAATTTGAATAGTAGGAGAAAGAGTATCTTGCAGATTGGCTCTTAACTACCATTTTTAGAGATGTCACCCATACCTGTGGCTAATGTTTCCTGACCAGCCAATGTGATGAAACTAATGTTTCCTTGACTAGCCACGCTGATGATAGTCACTATCACATCATGTTATGTTTAATCCTCTGCATAATTCTTATCAGTAATATTTTTCTTGTTTACTTAACTATTTCTTTATTTTATCTCTATCCCCTTCTAGAATGAGACCTGAGCCATCCATCATCTGTCTTAGTCACTGTCTAGTACATAGTAAGTAACTAACAAATATCCATTGGATGAATAAATGAATATGTAAGTAAATAAGATCTAAATTTTCTATCAGCAAATTTCTCAAAAAAAAAAAAATGCAGATTGGGGGATAACTAGGAGAGAGGACAGAATTGCATGACTCTCCAGCTGGATCTCCTGTCTCCTCCATTCCAAACACAGTTTTTAAAACCTATGTCCACATTTTTAGCCCAGCGTCTCAACCATACTGTCTGGGGGTGTTTGAGGCCTCCAAATTCTGAGTCTTTGTTGATACTCTGTGCACAAACTGGTGTATTCTCATGGCTTTCTACTCTATACCGCTATGTTAGCTGCCACTCCTCTATCAGCTCTGGCTACTGCTTTTCTCTTAGTCCTGAGGAGTTTATACTTTTTATCCCTGCTATGTTATTTAAGCTGAAGAAGGACAGATGATCTAAATAATTGAGGTCTCTCTCTCATGCTTACTTAAAACCAGACCATTTTAATATTAAAACTGTTTTATTTTCCTTCTTTTCCCTTGCCTCACTATAATGAGTGATTCCTTTCCCATTTATTCACCTCTCTATATTCAGAATGATCTTTTAAAATTGCAAATATATTTATTGCAGACTCCTTACCCTCTTAAAATGTTTCAATGGCTTTGCATTACTTTAAGGATGAGGATGAAAATTCTCCATATAGAACAGCCCTGCATTATGCAGCCTGCCTCTCTAGGCTCAGCTCTCATCGTCCAGTACGGCTAAGCAGGGGTTTTTTTAGGCCCCCACGTGACCAGTCTCCCCTCTGCTGTAAGACCTTCTGCACGTACTTTTAGCCCTACTTCAACTATCACTTCCTCCGACTATCCTTCCCTGCCTTCCAGACTAGGTACACTCTATCACAATATCATTATCATTGAACTGTTGTTGTAAGTATAATAGCACCTATCAAGTGGGTTTTTAATTGTATGCTTTTCATTATGCAATTATTTCATTACAACTAGTGAGAGAGAAATGTCAACCTCCATGAAGGCATTAATGTATGCCCACAGCCTAGCCCGGGCTTTGGCATGATATAGGTTCTCAGTAAATATTTTCTGAATAAATAAATGAAATCACAAAGTGCTATGAAAAGACAGGAGGCAAGCCTACAGAGCAGAGAGATCTTTGTCCTTTCAATTCTTAGGTTGCTTATTGGCTTCGGGCATGATTATCCTGCTCTAGCCTTGGCCTGCAGGAAAATCTGGAAGCTTTATACATAATGTTACCAGTGACTTGTATTTTTTGATATTTACTCTCCTTAGATTTGATTCAAAATAGGCACAGATTTTAAAATTCTAATATGAGATTTGTTCTTTTGTGGTAACTGCCAACCAAAGAAAACTAGTCGTGAATCTGCATTGTTCAAATCTATCATTTCCACTATTATGTCACTGCACCATTGGTCTCTCAAGAAAAGGCTTCTTATTCTCATAATTCCTGAAAGTTCTAAAAAATGGGTCTGAAGTGGCCATGTCAGATATTTAATAATAGTGGATTAATTCTCATCCTAAAAGAAATATAAATTCTATTTTATTTCATAATTGGAAACAGAAATCAAGTCTGCTCCAGTGTATCATAGGAATTCACATCCTCACATCAGGCTGTCAACAGTCTCACACTTTGTGTATCAGATTTTGTGAAAGCATGGACGATAAGAATCCTTATTAAGTTATGAGTTAATTACAGCATTAAAAAATGAACCAGGATAAACTGACCTTACTCAGGGCAAATATAAAGAAAGCATCTATAATTGCGGCACATAATTAATTAATTATTAATTAATAACTCTGGGTTTTCATTGTTGTCAACTGTGTAAGGAAAATGAGTAGAAGGCACTTGGTTGACACTTAGGAACACTCTTTCTCCCTTACCTCATCCTTCAGTGATCCATCCATGAATCAAGCAGGTAAACGCTAAGGAAAAGTCACTGGATATATTCTTAAGGCCATAATTTTGTGGAAAATGCTTTTTCTTTTTCTTTACACAGATAAAAATGCAGATAAGAGAGATATTAAGTCCTCAGATTTGAAATTTGAAAACCCCATCAAAGAAGGTAATTTTCTTACAGTGAAGATTTCGTACATTCAAGTGTTTATTACTATACTGTATAAGATAGAGCCAAGAAGGAAAAAGATAGCTATGAAAACCTCATAAAGGACTCTTGTTTTCTTGGTTTCTATTTATTATCTGCCATTTCCTAAGGAAGAAATGAGTTGAACAGAGAAGCAAACTTGTTGAAGGAGGTGTATGGTTTTAGCTACTTACCTGGTTTTTAATTGCTAATTTATTTTTAAAATTAACAGAACCATGCTTGAGGTGATTATCTTCAGAATGTTTCCTTAATTACATGGCAATCTTTCTTAGATCTTGACTTGAAGATAGCAATGTGTAACTTGTCTTTAGTGTTAGTCTAATGTTCAGACTTTGCTTATTTTATTAGTACCTGATCATGCTCTTCTTTTGTGTGATAGAAACCTTGAGTTCATTACAAGACACATGGTTAATAAGTTAATAATAGGATCATTTGGGAATAACACTCAATGCTGAAGCTTTCTATTTTCCTAATGTAAATCATGTACTTGGCATGCTGCATGTAATCAGCCCGTAATCAGATAAGAAACGAACAAACACTTCATCTGAAAGCTCATTTTCGTGCCATAGATGTATTCCTGTAATGCTGATGGCCTGATTTGAACCTCCAGCTATGAAATGACAAAAGATCATGAAGGTAGATTTCTTTGTTTAGCTTTGATATTTTGCAGAATGTATCACTTTCACAATCATAAGAGAAACATAAACTGCATTTGATTTGTGAGTTTACACTACAGCTAAATAGGAACGTGGTTCTGGAGTTCACTAGGGACTTGCAGGCCACTCTGTCATTCTCCTTTTGCCATCTGACATCTTAAAGGAAAGACAAAGTGGAGGTAAAAGAAATTACTACAAGGTGAGTATCAAATGCTGTTAACTCTCAAGGAAGGTGAAATATTACTTCCATGCAGATTTTTCTGATAGTACTCGGTCTTTCTCGGAACACAGCATTTGATCAGGTAACCTGACTGGTTCGGTGTGCCCCTCCAGTGATATTTTACCCGAATGCAGTGCACAGCGAGGAAACTAATTAACTTTGACTTCACTGCATCTATCCCCAGAAGACTCAGCTCTCTTGCTGTGTGGGTAGAATAATCAAGGAAAAATAAAACTTCCCCGAAGAGAAGAACTTCTCGTTCTGTTACTGTAAAACATGGAAGTGGAATAAGTTGTTAACCTTGGAAAGTAATGAACTGCAAACTCTTTCCATCTGTTTACTTAGGAAGGAAGGCAGGTGACCTCATCCTCACTGCCAGAGATGATTAGCTCTTTTTGCTCTGGCTTCTGCAGGATGCAGGACTGCTCATGTCAACAGCTTCACACACCAGGCCTGTCTGTGCCTATCCTCGCCAAAAGATGGGCAAGTCAACTAAGATGCCCAAAGCTGCAAACAGTAGTGAGCTAATGTCAACTAACCAGGCAGCTTTGTTACATGTTTCCCAAACACGCTCAGGGGAGGACATGAGAATTTAAAGCTCCTGGTCACAGGACCCAGGCACTGCATCTCCAGCTCAGAGCCTGAAATGTCATCCCCAATCAATCAGTTGTTAGGGATCACCAAATATTTCTGTAGCTTTTATATTCAGAATTGGCTAGAGTTGAGTATCACTTGAAGAAACCAGAGCTTATCACACATTCCATCAATATCATTTTTGCAAGTGAAATAACCAGTGGATAAACTTTGTCATGGGTGGCCAAGGTCTTGTTAATTGGACAGAGCACTTAGATGTTGGGTAGAAGATAATTTTCCTAAATTAGAAGCAGTTTTATAAAATTAAACCAACTTTGTAAAAAAAAAACTTCTGAAAAGCTCTGATCTCTTTTCACCAAGTCCCATGAATTGCAGGACTTTCTAGAATTGTTCATTTAAGATAATAAGAAAGGTTTGTGCACCTGATGGCTTTGATTTACTCTTTAGGCTACGAGTAAAATTTATACAAAACAAACCCACCACCCACATTCAGAATGATCGACAAAAATGAATACAGAAACCAAAGGGATTTCTAAAGGATAAAAAAAATTACCCTGCATGTTTTGAAAACATTAAAACCTTTTTTAATTGTTAGGCATTCTTATTTGAGACTGTCAATAACTTTTGATGATCAATTCTGACTTGACGACAGTTAGGAGGTTAGCAATTTTTTGTCTCAAACATTCTGAAGCTCCTGAAGAAAGATGTGAGATCTCCCCATGGTAACTTCAAGTTCCACGATTGAGGTTATATCACAACACATGAGAATAAGCAAAATGCTTTTGATACTGCTGCTCCTCACAGTCAAATTGCAAGGAAGGCTGCCATTAAAATTCTGCTTGATGCACACGTCAGCTCTTCCTTCATGGCTTAAACATAAAACAAGTTATTGGCCTTCAAAGAATATCGAACAAAAACATCATATGTCTTTGACATTTCATGCTCAATAGACGGTGTTTTCTGTTTTTCTGTTCTTAATTTTGACAACATTTGCTTATTTGAGGCATGGTACTCACGGGAACCACATTCTTTTGCTTTTGCTCACAACACCAAGGACCCAATTAATTAACATAGTAGATAAAATGGAAATCGATGCGGGCAATACATAACTTAAGCACAGTTACAGGATATGTTAACTTCCAGAGACAAAACTTGAAGAAAAGCCATGAGAAGTTTTGGCGATCTGCCTCCTTTGGAGATGTGGCAAGGAATCTAACACATTCCAAATATATTCTTTCATTCAAGTATTTAAATTTAAATTCTGGGATCTCGAGTCGAATGTTTTAAAGGAATGTTCCTGGGGACTCTGGGGTGGGCTTCATCCCCCCAAATGTTGGGGGTACAGCCAGTTCATTGGGGCATAGTGGCGGATACAACAGTGCTCTGGTAACAATGCCATCTACTAGCTGAGGGAATATCTGTGGTTCCACGCTTTTGCCTCCATTCGCTCATAAAAGAGGGCAATCTATACTCCGTGCCCTCAAGATGGGGTCGCTAAAGGATTGGGGGGAAGGGGGAGGATAGTGTCAATTTTTAGCTTTTGAGTTTCAAATTGACTTTGGAAATACATAGTGGGGCAGTAGTTTTAAAGAAAAAGCTTTTCAATCTCAAAAGGCCAGATGCTGAAGGAATCAAAGCCCAAAGCTAATTCCAAAAAGAACATACTTGGAAGAACACATGAGATATAAGAGCAGACTTTTGCTATTCAGTGATTAAAAAAAGAATCCCTCTGAACTGGAGGTGAAGCTGAATTTGAGGAGAAATGTGAGAGGATGATGTGGGCTCTGAGAAGAGGCAGGGAGCACAGGGCAACAGAGCCCTATATAGGTTTGGGGTCCAAAAGTAGGTGCCTCACTTCCCATTATGAGCCCTGGAGGTGGCAGACTTGCAAGACTCCCACCCCACTACAGTGTGTAAGCTTGCGTACAGAGATGGCTGCACGGATGACAGTGCTGGGGACAGCAATGCTGAGTTTGTCACAATCCCCGTGTAGTGTTGTAGAACAGTTCAACGCTTCACAAGCCCCAAGTGGGGATGCAATTTAAATGAGAAAGAGTGGTGAACTTTAAGAGGCCTCAAAGTACAGATGAAGAGGACGCAGAAACAATCACAGCTATCACTACAGACAAGATAGGAAATGGGGTGTCCGACGTATCATCGTGGAGGGTTGACAATGACCATGGATGGTCATTGGACCATGGACCATGACATTTTAACAGATGCAAGCATGGATAGATGCCACAAAAGGACTAAGTGCTATACATGGGGCTTTGCCTTAGTGTTATGTAGTCTTCCAGAATTTAGATACAAGCTGGGAGAATAGGCAGAGGGATAATCCTAACTGCTCAGGACTGAGCATTCAATGCCTAAAGAAAGGATTTTGAGGTATCAAGAAAGTTCTGTTATAGAGGACATATTTGTACTGAAATTGACCTTTCTGCATGTATGTGTTTGGGGTTCCGAATCTCATACTCCCTTCCTGTATGAAAGACTAACTTGAGTAGATCTGCTGTCTAACTAGATACAGGAAACAATTCCATAAGCTCCATGATTACAGAGGCAAAGGAAAAGGCTGACACCTGAGGAAAAGTTGTGCTACTTCGGGTTATGTAATGTAGTCTTTTCCATAAGTGGTTAGTTAACATATCCATGTTTGCTCGTTTAACACAGGATTTGTCAAAAGCTCCTGGACCAAATCCAGCTGATGGCTGCCTTTTTTGTTACTGCTCGCCAAGTAGAATTTTTAAAATACCTTCAAACAGTTGAAAATAAATCAAAAGAATATATTGTGACATTCAAAAATTGTATAAAATTCAAATTTCAATGCCCCCAAATAAAATTTTGTTGGAAAGAGCCACACCTATTTGTTTATGAAAAGTAGCTTTTAAGCCACAATGGCAAGGTTACATAGTTAGACTATATAACCTGCACAGCCCAAAATATTTACCATCTGTTCATTTACAGAATAAGTTTGACAAGCCCAGATCTAGTAGCAGCTTCCAGGTTGAACAGACACAGAACCCAGAACATACTTTCCAGTTCATCAAATAAGCTTGCTAGAGTTCCCCAGCAGTTGTATATTAAATTAACTAAGCTCATGTTGAATTTGAGTGAGTTATAGATGAGTGTATATAAAGGTCTTAGAAGCAGAGTCTGACATACAATAAGCATCATCTAAGGGAGCTAGTGTTCTCATTTGTGATCCTGCATAATTTGAAATTGTACCTCTAGCTGCTACTATTCTGTAGTTTCAATATACTTACTATTTTTTTAAAGATTTTATTTATTTATTTGACAGAGAGAGAGATAGCGAGAGCAGGAACACAAGCAGCGGGAGTGGGAGAGGGAGAAGCAGGCTTCCCGCTGAGCAGGGAGCCCGATGCGGGACTCGATCCCAGGACCCTGGGATCATGACCTGAGCCGAAGGCAGACGCTTAACGACTGAGCCACCCAGGTGCCCCAATTATTATTTTTTTAAACTTGAAGGTCCAAGTTTCTATTCAACTTGCATGTCAATTAAAGTAAAAAGTCACCTCTACTTTACAAGTAAAACCAGTAACTGTCAATCATCATGGCTGTTTACTCTAAAATGTGGACCTAAAGTAGGAAAAGATGTCAGTATTATTCCACAATAAATGACAAATAAATGCCTTGACTTTTTTGTTTCCAATAGAATGATATTTTATTTATTGCATGCCTTCCAAGAGTTAAGCATTCTAAGTGCGTATTTTCACTGAATTCTAATCCCATTCCTACAAAATAGTGCTGTCTCCAGTCTACAGATGAGAAGAGTGGGGTTCAGAGAGACTAAAGCACTTGCTCATGGTTGTTGTTCATAAGTGACAGATCCCAGACCCAAACACTAGTCTAAATCTGTGCTCACCCCACTAAACTGTACCACTTTTTCTTTACAATTTCTAGTTTCGCCTATCATTCCCTCCCCTACTCAGTCTTCTTTCAACAAACTCCCATAAACATGCTGGTTGAGGAAAGCCAGCTGTTCAATGGGTAACCAGAAGCAAACTTAATTCTGTGAGCCAAGACCCTGCGTGTTAATCAACTCGCAGCCCTGCCCTCTGTGCGGCCATCTTTGGACCAACTGCCTCCTGGGGAGCGCAGCAGTTTGAATTGTCCATCCTCCTGTGGTGACAGTTTGGAATATGGAAAATATGTGCTTATCCTGATTTGTCTTGTGACATCTAGACACCATTTTCTTGGCCTTTGCTTACAGAGGTGGTGCCACCACTGTTGCTCTTCCCAAGAAGATAGTGAAAAGATTAGTGAGTCCTCATATCCCTTGACTCTAACAGGCGCATTGGCTACTCTCTATTGGACGTTTTGGGTTTTATAACCTCATCGCTTTGATCCCCATGTGAGCACTTTCTGGGCATGATAGGCCTCCATGTTCTCTTTAAAAGTTTACTACTTAAAAACTGAAGAGAACACAAGAGTTTCAACCTAATTTTCCAAATTAGCTAATTTATTAACCCATCTGAAAGTATATTCAACTGATAATTATTTTCTTCCCTCACTCAGACCTCCCCAAATTGAATTTGCCAGTCTCTGGTGGCATGTTTAGGACTCTCTTCTCTGCCAAATTGAGATTTTTAAAATGTGTTGATTAATAAACACCCCCAAGTTTGAGGCTTTATGACACCTCACGTATTACTGATTCTTAATAAATCCTTCTTGGCAGCCTTGGGATATTTCTTATGATCTTTCCAAATATGTTTAGGTAAACAATTTGATTCAGTTCAGCATAAAGCTGAACAATGAGCAAATGTTATGTGCAAAGCAGGTACAAAGTAAAGAGGCACTCTGCCCAGGGAGAGCTTTACTAGTCAGAGTGGTACAAAGATAAAGTTAAAAATGGACTTCGTGCTTGCCTTCAAGTGTACTTGTATATGAGTTAAGTTGTGTCCCCCAACCATCACCGCCAAAAAGATATGTCAAAATCCTAACCCCCAATATCTAGGAATGTAATTTTATTAGGGGCTTTGCAGATGTAATCAAGCTAAGATGAAGTCATTAGGGTGAACCCTGATCCAATGTGACTGGTGTCCTGCTAAGAAGGAAGCTTGGACACACACACACAGGAAGCACACCAGGTGAAGGCAGAAGCACACAGATAGGAGATACACCTATCTGTAGGAGATCCTACACAGATAGGAGAACACCATGTGAAGACAGAGGCAGAGACTGGAGTTATGCCACCACAGCCAGGAATACCTGGAGCTTCTGTAAGCTGGAAGAGGCAAGGACAGACCCCCCCACCCCCCACCCGCCCGCCCAGAGGCTTCACAGGGTACATGGCCCTGCCGACAACTTGATTTTGAACTTCCAGCCTCTAGAAGTGTGAACGAATACATTTCTGCTGTTTTAAGGAACCCAGTTTGTGGTACTCTGTTTTGGCCCCATAGGAAACAAATACTGTGGTATACACAAGTCCTATACACAAATGAGTGGTAAAGAGTGAGTGATCAGAATCCTAGAAGTGGGATAAAGATGTGAGGAAGACTCAGAATTAGGAATCAGGGAAAGTTTCCTGGGGTAAAGACATGAGATCTTAAGATATGTAGGAATGGTAAGTTATAGATGTCTGGAAATGGAGTGCAGGGAATTCTAGATGGAGGGAATTGCATTTGGATAAATGTCAGAGAGCAAAGAGGAGAAGCACAGCATGATAAGGGAAAAGGAGAATGAAGGGGGAAGCTAGAAGAAAGTGTGCAACCAGATGATGGGTGTGGAGGGACTGAATGCTAAGGATTTTGCTGTTAGGGAAATAAGGAAACTATTGAAGGGTTTTGAGGAGGTGAGTGGCAATAGCAGGACTCTGTTCTAAGGAAAATGCCTAATCGCTTCTGTGTAGGTTAAGTTGAAAAGGGGAAAGATTTGGAGGCAAGGAGACAAGATAATAGGCTATTACAGTAGCCCGATATACCTGCAATGAGGAATTTATCTAGAATAGTTGTAATGATAATTGAAAAGGACAGAAATGTGCATGAGGTGATATCACAGAAGTACAATGGATATCACTGGACTTGGATTTGGGAGATTTGGATTTGGGAGATGAGTTACAGACAGGAGTTATATCTGTCATCTCTTGCCACCATAATCCTGTGTAACAAGAATCATAAAACCTCAGTGACATACAATAAACAGAAAACATTTATTTTTGCTCATGTGTTCATGGGTTGGCTAGACAGGTCAGCTACCTGAGCTAGGCTGGCGGAGGGGAAGGAAGGCTGACTCAGGCATCTGCCAGGCTCTCTGCCAGGCTCTCTCCTCCACCCAGGACCCTCGCTGGGACAACAAGGCTGACTCTGCCTTTCCCACTGTCTCATCCTCTAGCCGAATGGTGTGGGTATGTCCTCATGGGAAAGGCAAAGAAATAAAAGCATGAGTATAAATGTGCAGAATGCTTTGAAGACTGTTTGCATCATGTTTGGTCTCACTGACCCAAGAAAATTACACAGTGAAGCTGGCGATCAGGGTGGGAGAGGACTAAAAAAGTTACAGAGCAAAGAGTATAGATACAGGGAAGCCATTAACTGGGTCCAAAAATACAATCAATATACTACAGGAGTCAAATAGGATTTCAAATTTTTGTGGGAGAAATAATAAAATTTTTATCCTTGTAAAGTCCTAGTCTTTCTTCAAAACTCAATTCAAGCATCACCTCTTCTGTAAAATCTTATCTCTAGCTCCTCTAAACTGTGATGGCTTCTTGTACGTATTTCCATTATTTAACTGATCGTGAATTCTACTTGGCTGTTTTGTGTCTGCCTCCTTATACTTAGCTGTGCCTCCCTAAGGGCCCAGACCACACTGCTCTGCAGTCTCAAGAACTAAGTTCAAATGCCAACTCCACACCTTACTAGCAAGTTCTTTTCTGTGCATCTCTATCTGTAGTCAGGGCATACAAGCAATGCCCACCACACGTGTTGTTGTGAGAATAATACAAAGTAATGTGTGAAAAGCCCCAGAAATGTTAATGATTATTCTGATCACATGTCATTATTTTCATTTTCATGGATACGTACTCCATGCAGTGCTTAAGACATAAAAGACATTTTTTTTAAAAAGTCTTGAGTGAATGTGAACAGACAAAATATATGAGATGAAGCAGGTGCTACTGAACATGAAAGCCAATGGCGGGATATTGGATGGACTGAGCATGGAGGAGGCAGAAGGGCATGGGATTCAGAGAATCAAAGGAAAAGCTGGCCTTGGAAAGAGGAACTCACATGCCTGACTAAGCACATGTATGTTGAAAGTTTTCTTTGAATAGCAAGCGTTTTAATTATCATAATTACAGTTTTGGTTACCGATCTTGTTTTTTGCTGTTTTAATGTGTTTAAAGGCACAGAGGGCACATCAGATGACGCTTTCTCTAGATCAGTGAGGATCTGAAAAGAAAAACCTACCTATCACATCCTGATAGCATGTTTCACCTCAAATGTAATGGGATATAGAAGACATCTTTAGACATATTAAAATATTTCACCCTCTAAGGCTCTGCACCAGGTTTCACAAAAACACACCGTGATCATTGCTTTGCTTGACTTGTTCCAACAGCCGCTTTCTTGACTTGACAGTTGGGGCACAAGTATAGTTATGCCCCCATGTAATCGGGCCTCTTTGCTTATAACAAAGTGAGAAGCTAATTAAGAGCAATATAGCTAATAATGATCTGCCAGGATTAATAAAATTTAATATAGTACATGAACTGTCCAGGTGTCAGAAGCATGTATTAAGAAGCAGTATCTAAGAGGGAAAAAAAATCTAGTTACCAATATGCAGGTGAGAAGCACTGGGGGGGGGGGGGGGGGGGAAGCCATACTATATTTTCATTAACTTCATATTTTAGAATAGGATCTTTGTCAGAGTTAAATGGAACAAGAGAAAGTTACAGTTGGATAGGAACTTAATGATTCCTTTCATTTCTCTGATAAGCAGTGTTAGAGGCCAGGGGAATGTGCCCGAGAGCATGAAGAGGAAGAGCCAGGTAGGATTGTGTTGGTTCACTGCTGTAAGGCCAGCAACAGAGAACTACCTTGTGTTCAGTAAGCACTTACTCAGATAACAACTAAATGAATAAATGATTGATTGAAACTCATGTATTCTGACTCGTAGCTCAAACATTAAGCATAACACATTCCTTTCTATTATGATAGAAGAATTCTAAAGAATATGTAATATATCTTTTTAATCAAAAAGAAATTGTTTATCTCTTACTCAATTTTTATCTCAATAGTGCTCTAGAAAAGAAACTAAACCAGAAAAATGCACAATTGAATCCAAGGATAATTAGTGCTACAAAAAAAAAAAAAATCATTTAAGTGAGTCTGCCTAAACTGGGGATGAAAAATTTTATATTACATCATGAAGAGAGATGAATTAAACTTCAGTCTTGAAAACTGAAAGTATGAATAATGAAAAGAAGTTGGTTTAATTTGTATCTTTAAAAAATTCATGTCATAATTGCAATTTTGCACTAGTTTTTAGAACAAATAAACAATGAATCAAGTGTTCCTTGATCTGTTGAGAAATATGTATTTTCTATGGAAATTGTGTTATGACACGTTCTATCCTCCAAATCTAAATTTCATATCACAGATGCAAAGATGCTACTTGTCTTCCAGGTTCACCTCTTAATCTTATGGTTCTCAAATCATTCCTTGTTGAAAGCCCATCATGTGCAAACCATGTTGCTCCTCTCCTCAGATCTAAGCCTCACATTTCTTGGGCCATTTGACAGTCAAGCAGTTCTCCCATGTCACTTTGGAAAGCTTGGCTCTTTTGTGCTTTCACTTTTCCATCAAACTGAATTGTATTCTTGAATTACATATACGTCTGATAATCTCAAGGCACTGATTGACAAAGATGTGGATTAACACCAATACAGGTGTTACAAAAAGAGGGATATTTGATTGGGCATTAATTTTATTGACACTCAGTTACTAATTAATATTTTTGTATTTTGAATATTTGTGCTTCTCAACACAATTTGATGATCTATTTTCAGATAACAAATAAATAAATGAATGATATTTCTTGAGCACTTTATATAGACTAGGAGTTCCAGGGAATGTGTCCAAAATGTCTTGGACATCACATTCAAATGGAATTTCCTGAGAAATACCACTTTTTGAATCATCTTAGAAGTTCCCACCTTCAGCTTACCTGCTTCTCCCCTCCTCCCTTCAACACCCATAAGCACAAATCTCTAAAGTCTATTAACCTCTGCCACACCTGACTTCTTCAGATTCACTCACCAAATTAGTTTTTTACAGGGGCACTTGGGTGGCTCAATCAGTTAAGCATCTTGGTTTTGCTCAGGCCCTGATCTCAGGGTCCTGAGATAGAGCCCTATGTCTGGCTCCATGTTCCGCTCAGAGTGTTTGTCCCTCTCCCTTTGTTCCTCCCCTCCGCCTCAAATAAATAAATAAAATCTTTAAAAACTAGGTGTTTTGTTTTTTTTTTACAGAAAGCCCCCACTTTTCCAAATCAAGTTTAGAGGCCATGAGAGAAAACAGAAGTTAAAGTACATGACATTTCTCCCATCATACTCTAAGAATAAAAGCTTTCCAACCATCTTCAGTTTTGATTCTCCTTTCTGAAAGTTGGAATTGATCTCACTAGCAGATATATATTCACTGAGACCATCTCTGGGGCTAGATATAAGTTATATTCTATAGGTTTTAATACCTATATAAAATCATATATATTACTACCTTAAATCATAGTTTAAAAATGACAAGCTAGGGGCGCCTGGGTGGCTCAGTCAGTTAAGCATCTGCCTTTGGCTCAGGTCATGATCTCAGGGTCCTGGGATGGAGCTCCCTGTCAGGCTCCCCACTAAGTAGAGAGCCTGCTTCTCTCTCTCTCCCTCTACCTGCTGCTCTGCCTACTTGTGCCCTCTATCTCTCTGTCAAATAAATAAATAAAACCTTTAAAAAAATGACAGGCTAACTTCTTAGTGGTAGGAGTTATAAGCCTTCAAATATCTTAACTATGTATTACTTACATATAGAATGACTTAATTTATTATGTTGAAAACAAGGATAGGCTGTAAGTTGAATAAAATAACGTTTCCCCCTTCCTTATATAACTTCTTTGGTTGTATAACATTCAGAGAAAGACAACATTAGGAGTCTTAGTTCATGATTTATTCAAACTCTGAACCATAATGCAAACA
Source organism: Mirounga leonina (assembly GCF_011800145.1). NCBI lineage: Eukaryota > Metazoa > Chordata > Mammalia > Carnivora > Phocidae > Mirounga > Mirounga leonina. Next base: position 57,813 of record NW_023270752.1, on the reverse strand, counting down.
GCTAGAAATGTAAATTCTAACGATTATTCTCTTTTCATTACAAGGGGAAAATATTTTCTGAACAGTCTATTTTATATGAATTCTGATAACAGTTTCATTTGTCTTTTTACATAAATTTCAACATAATTTTCTTTTTTAAAAAAAACATTTATTTATTTTAGAGAGGGAGAGGGAGAGAGAGCACAGTGGGGAGGGGCAGAGGGGGAGAGACAGTCTTAAGCAGACTCTGCACTGAGCAAGGAGCCTGATACAGGGCTCAATCTCACAACCCTGAAATCACAATTGAACTTAAACCAAGAGTCGGATGCTTAGCCAACTGCACCACCCAGGCACCCTTCAACATAATTTTCTAAAAGTCTTTAAAAAAGTAATATACACGCTTTAAAAATGGTTGACTCTGTAGGTGTTCTTACACTAACAATAATGTTTGATGAGCTTTCTTGTAATCGTGAAAAACAGTCTCTTAATTCAACTTAATTTACTGCCATCCAACTGGTATTTATTGAGCACCTGACCTAAGGCAGCAATTGTAGAGATTTAAAAGATTATAAATTAATTTGCTCCCCCAATTAGATTATAATCTGGTAGAGGAGTTAATGTTTACAGATATGAAACTATCACAGACTTAAGAGATGAATTAAAGTTGGCTTAAAATTGTGTGACCTCCATAGACAGCTACCTGGGTGTCCCCAACTCTTTGGCATCCCCCTTCTCTTTAATATTTAAATACAACTTGGCTTTTTCTCATGTACTATGAAAAACCCAGTAACCATTCCAATAGCTGAGAATTACTGGTGAGGCATATCTCTTAATTTCCTCTTGCTTCAGTTTTCTTTTCTTTTTTTAAGATTTTATTTATTTACTTGACACAGAGAGAGAGAGAGCACAAGCAGGGGGACTGACAGGCAGAGGCAGAGGGAGAAGCAGGCTCCCCACTGAGCAGGAAGCCCGACTGGGGGCTCCATCCCAGGACCCTGGGATTATGACCTGAGCCAAAGGCAGACGCTTAACCAATTGAGCCACCCAGGTGCCCTTGGTTCAGTTTTCTTATTCTAGTCTTTAATGATTTTATATGTGGCATCTCACCTCTGCAGCTGCTATCCTTGGGCTGCGCAGCTTTGCCCCCACCCGGCCATAGCTCTTATTCCTTCACTCCTCCAGAAGCCATTGATACAAGACAGAACTTTACTTAAAAATGGAGAGAATGGAAGGTGGGGTTTACAGCACAGGACAAACATTAAAATTAAATGTGTATATTCTTAGCCAGTCCCAGGCATGAGTGACTTTTCACTGTCCATACTTCCCTAGGGCTATGGACTTAGCTACATTGTCTCAGACTTTCCTGTCCCGTCTTCTTCCCCAGCATTTCCAAACTTCTTACTCTCTCTTATACACAATCTCAGATAATCCACATGTCTACCCTTTAATTCTGAAGAACAATTTGGCACCCTTTTGTAATACATGCTGTGGGGAAGTCTCACTACTCCCAAAGAGCCTGTCAAGCAATCTCTCCTTAAAAAGAATCATCTCCCCTTGAGCCCTCCTATACTGTTGGTGGGAATGCAAGCTGGTGCAGCCACTCTGGAAAACAGTGTGGAGGTTCCTCAAAAAGTTGAAAATAGAGCTACCATATGATCCAGCAATTGCACTATTGGGTATTTACCTCAAAGATACAAATGTAGGGATCCAAAGGGGTACATGCACCCCGATGTTTCTAGCAGCAATGTCCACAATAGCCAAACTGTGGAAAGAACCAAGATGTCCATCGACAGATGAATGGATAAAGAAGTGGTATATATACAATGGAATATTATGTAGCCATCAAAAGGAATGAGATCTTGCCATTTGCAACGACGTGGATGGAACTGGAGGGTATTATGCTGAGCAAAATAAGTCAAACAGAGAAAGACATGTATCGTATGACCTCACTGATATGGGGAATTCTTAATCTCGGGAGGCAAACTGAGGGTTGCTGGAGTGGGGGGTGGGGTGGGAGGGATGGGGTGACTGGGTGATGGACACTGGGGAGGGTATGTGCTCTGGTGGGCGCTGTGAGTTGTGCAAGACTGTTGAATCTCAGATCTGTACCTCTGAAATAATGCAATATATGTTAAGAAAAAAAAAAAAAGAACAAGAGAGCAGGAGGGGAGAATGAAGGGGGGGAAATCGGAGGGGGAGACAAACCATGGGAGACGATGGACTCTGGAAAACAAACTGAGGGTTCTGGAGGGGAGGGGAGTGGGAGGATGGGTTGGCCTGGTGATGGGTATTAAACAGGGCATATTCTGCATAGAGCACTGGGTGTTGTGCACAAACAATGAATCACGGAACACCACATCTAAAACTAATGATGTAATGTATGGCGATTAACATAACAATAAAAAAATCCAAAGAAAAGAATCATCTCCCCTTATATAAAAATGTTACTTATCTAGTATGTGAAAGTGGTTATAGTCAGTTTAGTCAGTTCTGGTTTTGAATATAATTTTTTTTTATCTTCATGTTACATGAACAAGTGAGAATCAGTAAGAGAGAGCTCCCTGGGTTGGACTTGTCTGTCAGGCTTTGTGGAGAAAGTAGGAATTGGGCCAGATCAAAGGGTCATTAGTACTTGAGTAGATTGAGAAGAGGAAGATATTCCTACATAGCCAAACAAATAAGGATTGAAATATGGAACTGTGCCTGAGTTACATGGGAGAGAGAGAGAAGTGCTTGACCAGAACTGAGACATGGTGAAGAGCAGAATGTGAGCTCAGAGAAATAGTTTGGTGACTTATAGCCAATTATAGCATAACTAGACGGCATGAAAAAAATTCAAACTTGGAATAGGAGAAAACAAGAAATGGAGCTTCTGTGAGATTCTTTAACAGATGTCCGACACGGTAAAGAAATATTTGGAAAAGATTAGTTGATGTAACAGAGATGTGTCAATAGAATAAAAGCCTAGAGGCAGAGAAGTCAGTGTGTATGATAGGGCAGTATCTGTGAGGTGAGGCTGAGGACATGAGCCAGCCTGCCAATACTGGAAGGGAGGTGGGTGGTGAGAATTGAGAAATAATGGCAAGGATCCACCATGCTTAAGCTCAAGGCTGCTGACCAGCATCACTGCCTGGATAGATTTGGTGATGAGCTGGGACAGGGAAGTGAACAGGAGGGGAGGTAGCTACTCTCCAAACTGATGGGATTGTGTCAAAGCTATGATTCAGTGGCAATTTCTACTCCAGCTACCTCTCAGGACTTCCCTTTGGACCTTTCCAGATTTTTGTACCACTGTTTGCTAATATAACTATGGATAACTTTAAAATATGTATATATTTAACCTTTTACAAACTTTTTATTGTTTTATATAACAAAGGTAGTGAATGCTGATTGAAGAAAATGGATAAAGGTAATATAAAATAAATACATCAATGATCCACCATCTAGACATACACCCTTCTGACATTAAGCCGTTGAATGCGCTATATTTTTACAAATTGATACATAAACACATTAAGCTCAAGCTGGTCTTCCGTCTAGTTCATACTGTTTTTTAAACTTTGACTTCTGTAAAAGCTTTTTTAAAAAGGCAAGTTCATTAAGCTTTCTGTTTTGTTTTCTCCATTTAGAGCAATAAAGAAAAGAACACTTGGTATTAGTATTGCCAGGGTAGAGTGGTTGAAAAAAGAAAGCTGATGTGAAAAAGCAAGATTCTCAGAAAGAGCCCCATTAACAGGAATGTGTTTCAAGCTTTGTGATTTCATTCTTTTTGGCCAATGACATGAGCCTTCTCAGAAACTTCATATTTTCAAATCACCCATGTTTAATAAAGCAAGCATTGGAAAAGTACCTAAAGCTAAGAAAGATATCTTGTACCCTGAATTTACACTTACCCAACATTCACAAGGATTTGTTTTACAGGCACTATTTTTTTAAAGAAAGGTTTTCTTTCTGCCGTTTATGGTAGCCAGGAGTGAAAAACATAATAAAATACGTTATTTGAAACCAAAGACAACAGAACGTTATGAGATGTCATTTATTTTGTTTAGTAACTTTAGCTACAGAAAGCTCAACAAATCCTACAGAGAGCTATTCTTTAGAATGGAGAACTATTTTCTATCCCTTAATGATGACATATTTCTAAAGAAGAATGACTTGCCATTATCTCCTTAGGGTTCTAAACATAGCTAGAAGTCAATTTTAAAGTCTGCTATAAGTTGTAAGGTTTTTAACAGTATAACCCTTGTTTTTCTAGTCTCAGGTCTGACAGTAAAATATATTTGTTATTTTCAAGAGTTTTATAGACCTTCACTACTTCCCGGAAAATACAATGAATAGGAAGAAAAAATGAGCTAACTTGGTAAAGTAACCTGGGGATACAGAGATGAGATCCGGTGCAAATTTGTCAATGACCAGTGTGTTGACCTCGAAAAGGTCATTTAACCTCTTTATATTTAGACTTGATGCTAGTATATTTTCAACGATTCTTCTCATTTAACGAAGCCATTACTTATATGGAATACTAGAAAAAAATCAGACCAACAATGATTTTCTAAGCACAGAGTGTGTAAAAGACTGTTGACACGTTAAGCAGAGTTACCTACCCGTCACGCGGAGAAGTCAAGCTGCCCACACATCCCATAGGTTGCCCTCATTGTACACTCTTGAAAATGGATGCCTAATGATCTAGGAGAAAAACACAACAGCCACACACCTGTGACTTCTTCAGTATTCAAAAATGTTGAGGAGCAATTTTAACTAAAAAATACTATGGATAAACGGCCTCAGGAACAAACAATTTCACATCTTAGAAGAAGGTCAAAGCAATGCATATGTAACTCTGGGTGAATTATCTATTGATGCTTTCAAATTAAAGAGAGCTTGCATGGTATTATCCTCAGCCTCCTGTTTCCCCCTTACTTTCCCTTAAAGAGGCTTATGACTTCAGTACTTTGGGCCATGCAGTGCTTTTATTTCCATGAGTTGAAGAGGGCACCAGTCCTACAATACATTCTAGCTAGACAGGGAAAGCAGGGGAGAGGTGAACAAAGCCATCATCCCAGTTCTGTGACTTCTAGCGCAGCCCTATCATTTCAGTTTGCTACTGGAGTTGTTCCAGATCAAATTACAAGTTGAGAAGAGGGTCGCTTGTTGTTTATGCATCCTGAGAGAAAACAAAATAGGTCACCAGAGAGCAATGAGTCTTTACTCTTGATATATCTTCTGGCAAGCAACATACATTTATCGAGCACCCACTAGATGCCTAGTGCTGTGCTTGGCCCTGCTGGAGAACAGATGAAGATGGGCTGGGTTTCTTTCCTCAAGTTTTCATTTAATTCAAGAGAAAAGTTGAAAATACATCACATCGATCATGCCTGGCAAACAAAGTGAGGATCAGTGGGCCAGCAGCACTAGGTCACCTCGGGTTTCTTGGAAATGTGGACTTTTGGGCCTTACCCCTGCGCTACTGAGTCAGAAGCTGTATTTTACCAAGCTCCCCAGGTAATTTTGCATGCAAACGAAAGTTTAAGAAGTACTGACAAACAGAACAATATTTTCTCCTCTCACAAATCTATGCACAACGTTATAAATGGCCGCTGGCCCAACTGCGTGCCAAGACTGAATGTGCATGTTGTGCGAGACAAGGAATCATTTAAATGAAATATGCCTACAGAGTTGGAGATACAGTAGACCAGCTTAGCAAAGAGGCTGTTGTTCATTTTTAGTGCTCTTGGAGTATAAAAAAGAAGACATTATTTTATTTAGCTTGCTATTTGTAGACCACTAAAAGCTAAAAATGACTTCATTAAAGGGAAGAAACACCTACAGTCTGAAATACGTTTACATCAGTTTACAAGGCTAAAGAAGATAGCATCTGGAGGTTATTCAATTCTATAAAAGATTTTGTGATTTAGTGATTAAGATTCTTGTCTCCTTATCCTTTTTCTGGAATTAGCATATCTCTAGGATTTATCAACAAAAAGAGACCTATCAGCTAATGAAGGATTTTACTCAAAGGACGTTTCTGTTTGTATGTAGGAAAACAAAAAGTAGCAGGATGAGTTGTGGAAAGCTACAGCATGTAATTTAAATACATCATAGGTAATATAATATCAAAGTATTTTCATATTTAAGAGTTATTTAAAATCAAAGACAGCCAATTTTTGTACTCAGTAAGATAAACTTGAAATCAATTTTAAAGTGATGATTGATATCGGTATAAAATGTGCAACACTTGCTTTGTATCACTGGACTATGAGGGAAACACCTAAGAATTTTTAATGATTACTAAATTGCTCTTTCAAGGTACTGATTACACTTTGCACTATATTGTGCAATTAGGTAGATGTATAATTATTACACATTACCATCATATTACTATTCTTATACATTCATTCTTTATTCTTTTAGATCCCTTAAAGAATCAATGACAGTCCTGGAAGCTAAAATAGATTTCATTTACATTAATGAAGATTGTGATTAGTTGATGGAAAATAATTCTATGCAAGTTCCTGTACAGAATTATCCTTTACAGGCCTTTCACATAACTCTCTACTCTTTGTTTGATATTAGTATTTGTGGAGTGAAATGTAGTTCAAAAGAAGTAAGGAGTTCTTGCTTCCTTCTTTTCTGGATTTCTTCTTTTCAGGATTAATCACATTAATCACTAAATGCAATTTATGAAAATCACATTTGGTCATTGAAGAACTATTTTTTTTTCTCCTTTGTGTACTTCAATTCCCAATAGTGATGATATCTTACCATTAGCTATGAGAAGGAATATAGTCGTGTTCCTAAAAGAAATTAAAAATATACTTTATTCCTGGTATATCTGTATTAATAGGAATATAAATTTGTACGAACATTGCAAAGGCATTTGCTTCCATCCAAAGTATTTGTCTTGCTTACTGTGATGCCATGGGATCCGTGTTAAGAGAGACTTAAAAGATTCGTATATAAAAGGCCCATGCATTCTTAGGCTAGAGAAAGGGGTTTTGTGCTGTTGTTCTATTTGTTTGTTTTTGGTTTTTAACGAGTTAACTATTACTACCTCTAAAGTGTGAGGTGCGTCAAGAATACAAATACTTCAGAAAAAGAATATAAATATGTAAGTATATGTTTAGGGAGAAATGTGAAATACATTTATATTTCTATAAGTGTCTATATTTATATAAAATGAATAAATGTATATAAAAATGTCAAACAGTAAGACAATTAGTTCCAGAATCTAAAAGTTCCGGTGTGTCATATTCTTTAGTTAGATACTAAGCTATTTCTTCTCAAAGTTACAAATTTACTGTAAAAATGCACTTTGGATTTCATGTTCATCATGAATGTTTTACAATTTGAGACACATAAAAATTATTTTTTTAAAGTAATATCTACACCCAACATGGGACTCGAACTTACAGCCCCAAGGTCAAGTCACATGCTGCACCAACTGAGCCAGCCAGGCGTTCTTAAAAACTATTTTTAATAGGGTGAGTAGTTTCTATTTTCTCAAGCAGACTTTCCAATATTTATTTCATAATCATATCCTCATAGTTACAGTTACCTTTAATTACAAAAAAAAAAAAAAAGACCCTATTCTAACAATTTGCTGGATGCATGAAAGAATCAATATCTCATCTTTTCAGTATGAGGTAAGTCGACTTGTGGGACAGTCTCATACAGATGCATGGAGATGTTGGTTACCAATATAAAGAAAACTTAAATACAGTTCAGTGGTATTTTAAGTCTCAGAAATTAATAAATCAGACAAAATCAATTTTTATGAGAATGGCCTAAAATAAAAAATCACAAAGGAAGACAAATACTACTCCAACAACCTACTGTAATGAAGCCAGGGTCAGGATAAGAAGAAAATTCGTCCAGGTAAAGGTTTCATACTAAAGTTTCTCTCTTCATTTTCTCGATGTTTATATAGGAATCACAGCCAGGGTTTTTCCATACACAATTTTTTGTAAGTGGAAATCTGAATCTTCATGGAAAGTTACATATTCTCTAAAATGTGCCTTACCATTAGAGCTTCTATAATGATGGATAAAGAAAAGGGCATTCTGGAGACATAATGAATACCTATTTGGATCCACAAGACTGAATCATCTGCTTTACAGAATTCAGGGTAAATTCTCTGCAAAACTCTAATTATGTAACTGACAGAATTTTCGTAGTTTTGTTCTTCTGCTTAAAGGTCTTGTTTACATGGGAACTCATTCACATATGTGATAAAGAACTATGTGATGCTACTTTGTCCTATAATGTGGTATATGAAAGGGTCTTTTCTGGAATACAAACTAAACGGTATTTTCTTTACAATTCAGTTAATTTCATAACATAATATATACAAAATCCCTACTATGTGAGAAGTACAAGACCTTGTGTTTGACCCTACAAGGGATGGGGATATAACAGGGTAAATGTGACATAATCTAACAAGATTTCAATCTTATAAAGAAAACAGAACAAATGGCATTAATTACTCTACTATAATCTCCCCCCAAAAGTGTCACAAGAATGATTTCACCAAGGAATAGACATGTAGAGGACGGAGATAATTTCTTAATAGAGAAGGCTGAGGGAAAAGACATTTGATTCCACAATCTATATAGCAGTTATGATGTTTTCAATATACATATTCAGGTATGCATTAAAAAAATGTTACAAGCTTAGTTTCATAGTTTTTGGTCAATGGCATCATACCTCACGGGCATCTGCTGGGACATCCAAATTCCCCCATGGTCTCCCTCAACAGTCCTGAATTTATTGTCTTCCTCACCTCCACTTGTAGGCCTCTCCCATATCGCTTCCATGGCACAGAAGACTCTGGGACCATCCCAGCCCCCTCTGCTTAGACACACTGAGCTGCTTCCTAAGATTCTCAGTGGGAATATGGAAAGTCCTTTTTTAATTTCTCTATTCTTTGGAGTCCTCTAAATTTTTCTGCAGCTGTTATCACCTCTTTCCTTTAGGGGACACTACCTTGAGGTGGAGAGACTTTGTGGCAAAGATCCATAGTAGTGTACACAAAATGTATAGCATATTGAAAAACGGTTAAGATTTTGCCCTGCTGAGATAACAGAGTGAAGCACTCTCTACATACTGCAAATAGGAAAGTTTGGAGGCCAGTCATTTTCAACCTACCACCTCAAAAAGATGGGCTGGATGGGGAGGGGTAGAGGGATGCGTACTTTGTCTGGTTTGTTTGGGTGAGATGACAAGTAACAGGAGATGATTCAGGCAATATCCTGCCTGGAGTGAAGTCATGTACATGGCAGAATAGCCATTCCCTCATTCTTTCTTCCATGAACGATTCTTTCTTCCATTCTTCTTCCATTCCATTCTTTCTTCCATCTGACTTGTAGATGTATCTTATGCTCTATCCAAGCACATGTATCTTTGAAGTCAAGCCTAATTCATACTGAATCCTCAGCACCTAGCTAATAAAGGGGATATATAGTAAATTAATGATATACATTGATGATATATATTGAATTATGGTCTTAAGTTGTAAATCAATCCATACTTGGAAGGAAAGATTAAAGGAAGACTATACAGTTCTGATGATGTTGCTTATATGCTCTCTATTTCACTTTGTCCACCTAATCAACCGATTATGCTCAGAAGTTTTCACCTTGATTTAAGTGCAGAACATGTAATGGACACTGACATCATTGATCTGGTGCCTTAAAAATTATAAAAGCCAGATTATAACACTAAGTCTGTATGAATCAGTCACCAGTAACATTTAAATATACAACACTTTTGCTAGAGTTAACCATGAATAGGTTCTTAAAAGATTAATTATAATAGAGTGTTCCTTATGTACATCTAGGAGCACCCAAGAGTTAATTTTTAAAAAGGACCTACCATTGATGAGTTCATGTACTCACCTACTCACTCACCGTGATTCCCCACTATTTACAAGATAACATCTTAATTACTAGTGGAGCATTTAAAGACCACTGATACGTAATATGGACTCAACTCCCCCACTACTCCTGTACAAACATATTTTCTGATCAAATCAAAATTACTTTATATATTGCACTTTTCCATCTCTGTATATTTATACATGGCTCTCCTGTTCTCTCCTCTTTTACTGGAACAGAAATGCACCATATCCTTCAAAGGCTAGCACACAGCCCATCTCCATCAGGAAGATTTTGCTGATTATGCTTCTTCCAAACCCTAAAAAACATTTGTTATCATTAATGATTATTTGATATTCAGTAAATTCATGCGTGTGCATATATGTGTGCATGTGTGGTTTGTGTACTTAAATGCAGATATCTTCTCTCCCCAGTCAGGATGGAAATTGCTATCTGAGAAAATATATTCCACTGATTTTTAAATATCCATATCGTCAACAGGTTATTTTTTAATTAGCTCATTGATTATTATGATAATAGTTTTTTTTTTTTTACTTTTTAAAGACTTATTTATTCATTTTAGAGGGAGAGAGAGAGAAAGCACATGAGTGGGGGGAGGGGCAGAGAGAAAGGGAGAGAGAGAATCCTGAAGCAGACTCCCGAATGAGCTCTGAGCCCAATGTGGGGCTCCATCGCAGGACCCTGAGATCATGACCTGAGCCAAAATGAAGAGTCGGCTGCTTAACTGACTGAGCCACCCAGGCACAGCATGATCATAGTTTTAAATGTATCTTAGAAAAACATCAGAAATCCAATGGATATTTTCTTCAATAGAGAAATCAAAAAACATGAATAAAAACAATTAAGTACATTAATCACTCTGAACCTCATCTCATCTTGAGCCCCCTGTTTCTTTGCTCTGATCTCCCTAATTTATTTTAAATTTCTGAATTTGGTTTGGTGAATCTTAAGGAAAACATTATAAATATATCTTTACAGAGTTCTATAAGTATGAATCTTGACTTTTAAATCTTTATAAAGTTCTTCTTTTTTTACTTTTTATTTTATTTTATTTTATTATGTTATGTTAATCACCATACATTACATCATTAGTTTTTGATGTAGTGTTTCATAATTCATTGTTTGCATATAACACCCAGTGCTCCTTGCATTACATGCCCTACTTAATACCCATCACCAGGTTAACCCATCCCCCCCCATTCCCCTATAAAACCCTCAGTTTGTTTCCTGGAACCATAGTCTCTCACGGTTCATCACCCCCTCCGATTTTCCCCCTTTCATTTTTCCCTTCCTATTACCTTCTTTTTTTTTTAACATATAATGTATTATTTGTTTCAGAGGTACAGGTCTGTGATTCAACAGTCTTACACAATTCACAGCGCTCATCATAGCATATGCCCTCCCCAATGTCTATCACCCAGCCACCCCATCCCTCCCACCCCCCACCACTCCAGCAACCCTCAGTTTCTCTCCTGAGATTAAGAACTCCTCGTATCAGTGAGATCATATGATACATGTCTTTCTCTGATTGACTTATTTCGCTCAGCATAATACCCTCCAGTTCCATCCACATCGTTGCAAATGGCAGGATTTCACTCTTTTTGATGGCTGTATAATATTCCATTGTGTGTGTGTGTGTGTGTGTATATATATACACACACACAATATGTATATATATATATACAATATGTATATATACATGTATGTATATGTACATATATATACACACACCACTTCTTCTTTATCCATTCATCTGTTGATGGACATCTTGGCCCTTTCCATAGTTTTCCTATTGTGGACATTGCTGCTATAAACATCGGGATGCACGTACACCTTTGGATCACTACATTTGTATCTTTGGGGTAAATACCCAATAGTGCAATTGCTGGACCGTAGGGTAGCTCTATTTTCAACTTTTTGAGGAAGCTCCATACTGTTTTCCAGAGTGGCTGCACCAGCTTGCATTCCCACCAACAGTATAGGAGGGTTCCCCTTTCTCCTCATCCCCACCTACATCTGTCTTTTCCTGACTTGTTAATTTTAGCCATTCTGACTGGTGTGAGGTGGTATGTCATTGAGGTTTTGATTTGGATTTCCCTGATGCCAAGCGATGTTGAGCGCTTTTTCATGTGTCTGTTGGTCATTTGGATGTCTTCTTTGGAAAAATGTCTGTTCATGTCTTCTGCCCATTTCTTGATTGGATCATTTGTTCTTTGGGTGTTGAGTTTGGTAAGTTCTTTATAGATTTTGGATACTAGCCCTTTATCTGATATGTCATTTGCAAATAGCTTCTCCCATTCTGTTGGTTGTCTTTTGGTTTTGTTGACTGTTTCTTTTGCTGTGCAAAAGCTTTTTATCCTGATGAAGTCCCAATAGTTCATTTTTGCCCTTGCTTCCCTTGCCTTTGGCGATGTGTGTAGGAAGAAGTTGCTGTAGCTGAGGTTGAAGAGGTTGCTGCCTGTGTTCTCTAGGATTTTGATGGACTCCTGTCTCACATTTAGGTCTTTCAACTATATTGAGTCTATTGTTGTGTGTGGTGTTAAGGAAATGGTCCAGTTTCATTCTTCTGCATGTGGCTGTCCAATTTTCCCAACACCATTTGTTGAAGAGGCTGTCTTTTTCCCATTGGACATTCTTTCCTGCTTTGTCAAAGATGAGTTGACCATAGAGTTGAGGGCCCATTTCTGGGCTCTCTATTCTGTTCCACTGATCTATGTGTCTGTTTTGTGCCAATATCATACTGTCTTGATTATGACAGCTTTGTAATAGAGCTGGAAGTCCAGAAATGTGATGCCATCAGCTTTGCTTTTCTTTTTCAACATTCCTCTGGCTACTCGGGGTCTTTTCTGGTTCCATACAAATTTTAGGATTATTTGTTCCATTTCTTTGAAAAAAGTGGATGGTATTTTGATGGGGATTGCACTGAATGTGTAGATTACTCTAGGTAGCATTGACATCTTCACAATATTTGTTCTTCCAATCCATGAGCATGGAATGTTTTTCCATTTCTTTGTGTCTTCCTCAATTTCTTTCATGAGTATTTTATAGTTTTTTGAGTACAGATTCTTTGCCTCTTTGGTTAGATTTATTCCTAGGTACTTATGGTTTTGGGTGCAATCGTAAATGGGATCGACTCCTTCATTTCTCTTTCTTCTGTCTTGTCGTTGGTGTAAAGGAATGCCACTGATTTCTATGCATTGATTTTATATCCTGCCACTTTACTGAATTCCTGTATGAGTTCTAGCAGTTTTGGGGTGGAGTCTTTTGGGTTTTCCACATAAAGTATCGTATCATCTGCAAAAAGTTAGAGTTTGACTTCTTTGCTGATTCAGATGCCTTCTATTTCTTTTTGTTGTCTGATTACTGTGGCTAGGACTTCTAATACTATGCTGAATAGCAGTGGTGATAGTGGACATCCCTGCTGTGTTCCTGACCTTAGGGGGAAAGCTCTCAGTTTTTCCCCATTGAGAATGATATTCGCTGTGGGTTTTTAATAGATGGTTTTTATGATATTGAGGTATGTACCCTCTATCCCTATACTCTAAGAGTTTTGATCAAGAAAGGTTCCTGTACTTTGTCAAATGCTTTTTCTGCATCTATTGAGAGGATCATATGGTTCTTGCTCTTTCTTTTATTAATGTATGGTATCACATTGATTTGCCAATGTTGAACCAACCTTGATCGTGGTGAATAATCCTTTTAATGTACTGTTGGATCCTTGGCTAGTATTTTGGTGAGAATTTTTGCATCCATGTTCATTAGGGATATTCTGTAATTCTCCTTTGTGATGGGGTCTTTGTCTGGTTTTGGGATCAAGGTAATGGTGGCCTCATAAAACGGGTTTGGAAGTTTTCCTTCCATTTCTATTTTTTGGAACAGAATCAGAAAAATAAGTATTAATTCTTCTTTAAGTGTTTGGTAGAATTCCCCTGGGAAGCCATCTGGCCCTGGGCTCTTGTTTGTTGGGAGGTTTTTGATTATTGCTTCAATTTCCTTAGTGGTTATAGGTCCGTTCAGGTTTTCTTTTTCTTCCTGGTTCAGTTTTGGTAGTTGATACATCACTAGGAATGCATCCATTTCTTCCAGATTATCTAATTTGCTGGCATATAGTTGTTCATAATATGTTCTTATAATTGTTTGTATTTCTTTGGTGTTGGTTGTGATCTCTCCGCTCGTTCATGATTTTATTTATTTGGGTCGTTTCTCTTTGCTTTTTGATAAGTCTGGCCAGGGGTTTATCAATCTTGTTGATTCTTTCAAAGAACCAGCTCCTAGTTTCGTTGATCTGTTCTACTGTTCTTTTGGTTTCTATTTCATTGATTTCTGCTCTGATCTTTATTATTTCTCTTTTCCTGCTGGGTTTAGGCTTTATTTGCTGTTCTTTCTCCAGCTCCTTTAGGTGTAGGGTTAGGTTGTGTATTTGAGACCTCTCTTGTTTCTTGAGAAAGGCTTGTATTGCTATATACTTTCCTCTTAGGACCGCCTTTGCTGCATCCCAAAGATTTTGAACAGTTGTGTTTTCATTTTCATTGGTTTCCATGAAATTTTTAAATTCTTTTTTAATTTCCTGGTTGACCCATTCATTCTTTCATAGGATGTTCTTTAGTCTCCATGTATTTGAATTCTTTCTGACTTTCCTCTTGTGATTGAGTTCTAGTTTCAAAGCACTGTGGTCTGAAAATATGCAGGGAATGATCCCAGTCTTTTGGTACCAGTTGAGACCTGATTTGTGACCTTGGATGTGATCTATTCTGGAGAATGTTCCATGGGCACTAGAGAAGAATGTGTATTCTGTTGCTTTGGGATGGAATGTTCTGAATATATCTGTGAAGTCCACCTGGTCCAGTGTGTCATGTAAAGTCTTTATTTCCTTGTTGACTTTTGCTTAGATGATCTGTCCACTTCAGTGAGGGTGGTGTTAAAGTCCCCTACTATTATTGTATTTTTGTCAATGTGTTTCTTTGCTTTTGTTATTAATTGGCTTATATAATTGGCTGCTCCCATGTTAGGAACATATATATTTACAATTGTTAGGTCTTCTTGTTGGATAGACTCTTTAAGTATGATATAGTGTCTTTCCTCATCTCTTATTATAGTCTTTGGTTTAAAATCTAATTTGTCTGATATAAGGATTGCCACCTCAGCTTTATTTTGGTGTCCATTAGCATGGTAAATGGTTTTCCACCCCAACACTTTCAATCTGGACATGTCTTTGGGTCTAAAATGAGTCTTTTGCAGACAGCATATGGATGGGTCTTGTTTTTTTATCAAATCTGATACCCTGTGTCTTTTGATTGGGACATTTAGCCCATTTACATTCAGGGTAACTATTTTTTTTTTAAATTTTTATTTATTTATTTGAGAGAGAGAGAATGAGAGAGAGCACGAGAGGGGGGAGGGTCGGAGGGAGAAGCAGACTCCCTGCAGAGCAGGGAGCCCGATGCAGAACTCGATCCAGGGACTCCAGGATCATGACCCGAGCCGAAGGCAGTCGCTTAACCAACTGAGCCACCCAGGCGCCCCATTCAGGGTAACTATTGAAAGATATGAATTTAGTGCCATTGTATTGCCTGTAAGATGACTGTTACTGTATATTGTCTGTGTTCCTTTCTGGTCTATGTTGCTTTTAGGTGCTCTCTTTGCTTAGAGGACCCCTTTCAATATTTCTTGTAGGACTGGTTTCATGTTTGCAAATTTCTTTAGTTTTTGTTTGTCCTGGAAGCTTTTTATCTCTCCTTCTATTTTCAATGACAGCCTAGCTGGATATAGAATTCTTAGATGCATATTTTTCTCATTTAGTGCTCTGAATATATCATGCAGTACTTTCTGGCCTGCCAGGTCTCTGTGGATAGGTCTGTTGCCCATCTAATGTTTCTACCATTGTAGGTTACAGACCTCTTGTCCGGAGCTGCTTTCAGGATTTTCTCTTTGTCTCTGAGACTCGTAAGTTTTACTATTAGATGTCAGGGTGTTGGCCTATTTTTATTGATTTTGAGAGGGGTTCTCTGTGCCTCCTGGATTTTGATGCCTGTTTCCTTCCCCAAATTAGGGAAGTTCTCTGCTATAATTTGCTCTAATATACCTTCTGCCCCTCTCTCTTATTCTTCTTCTTCTGGGATCCCAATTATTCTAATATTGTTTTGTCTTATGGTGTCACTTATCTCTTGAATTCTACCCTCGTTATCCAGTAGCTGTTTATCTCTCTTTTTCTCAGCTTCTTTATTTTCCAACATGTGGTCTTCCATATCACTAATTCTCTCTTTTGCCTCATTATCCTAGCAGTTAGAGCCTCCATTTTTTATTGCACCTCATTAATAGCCTTTTTGATTTCGACTGGTTAGATTTTAGTTCTTTTATTTCTCAGAAAGCATTTTTCTAATAACTTCCATGTTTTTTTCAAGCCCAGCTAGTATCTTTATAATCATCATTCTGAATTCTAGTTCCTACATCGTACTAATGTCAGTATTGATTAGGTCCCTGGCAATTGGTACTGCCTCTTGTTCTTTTTTTTGAGGTGATTTTTTCCATCTTGTCATTTCATCCAGAGAAGAATAGATGAATGAGAGAACAAAATGCTAACAGGGTAACAACGACCCCAGAAAAATATATACTAAACAAATCAGAAGAGACCTGAAACCAGGGGAGAAAAAAGGGAAAGAAAAAAAAAAGAAAAAAAAAAAAGAAAAAGATTAAAAAAAAAAAAAACAGAATATAATCAAATATGATCAGGCTGGTGCATAGATCAGTGCCACACACTAGATTTTGGGCATATTTTGGCCTGTTAGAAGAAAGTGCCTCCTGTTGCTGGAGTGGGGGGTGGGGTGGGAGGGATGGGGTGACTGGGTGATAGACCCTGGGAAGGGTATGTGTCTGGTAAGCACTGTGAATTGTGCAAGACTGTTGAATCTCAGATCTGTACCTCTGAAACAAATAATGCAATATATGAGAAGAAAAAAAAAAAAAAAGAAGAAGGTAGCAGGAGGGGAAGAATGAAGGGGGGGAAATCGGAGGGGTAGATGAACCATGAGAGACAATGGACTCTGAAAAACAAACTGAGGGTTCTAGAGGGGAGGGGGGTGGGAGGATGGGTTAGCCTGGTAGTGGGTATTGAGGAGGACACATTCTGCATGGAGCACTGGGTGTTATGCACAAACAATGAATCATGGAACACTACATCTAAAACTAATGATGTAATGTATGGGGATTAACATAAGAATAAAAAAATTAAAAAAAAAAAAAGAAGAAAGTGCCTCCCAAAATTTTAAAGAAAGAAAAAATTATATATGTACAAAAATAACGGTAAATATGATGAAGGGATGTAATATGACTGTAAAGATGAAAATTATAAAAGATTCTATAAAAGTAATCGATAAGAAGTTAGTTGAAAAAAGAAAGAAGAAGAATTTAAAAAAAAGGTGAGGGAGAGAATGTGATCAGTCAGACTAGAACAAAGCCATACACCAGAGATTTAGGGTATATTTTGGTCTGTTAGAAGAAACCGTATCCCAAAATTTTAAAGAGAGAACAACTTATATATATACCAAAAATAAGGTTAACTACTATGAAGGGATAGAATATGATTCCAAAAATGAAAATTAAAAAAGATTTTTAAAAAGGAGATTGATAAGATGTTGGTTGAAAAAGGGGGAAAGAAAAATTCAAAAAAAATAGGAAAAGAAAAAAATAAAATTAAAAAAATTAACTTTGAAAGACTAAAGAATCATGGGAAAAAAGCCATGGATTCTATGTGCAGTATTCCCCTAGTGCTGGAGTTCTGCCGTTCTCATTGATGGGTAAACTTGGTCTTGGCTGGCTGTTCTTGCTGATCTTCTGGGGGAGGGGTCTGTTGCCATGGTTCCCAAATGTCTTTGCCAGAGGCGGAATTGCCCCGCCCTTGCCTGGTCCGGGCTAAGTAATCTGCTCCGGTTTGCTCTCGGGAGCTTTTGTTCCCTCAAGCTTTCCCTACAGCTTTGGAGGACGAGAGTGAAAATGGAGGCCTCCCAATCTCCGTCCCGGAGGAGCCGAGAACTCGGGACCCCACTCCTCAGTGCGCCCCCAGAGAAAAGCAGTCAATCACTCCCATCTCCCCGGCCTCCGGCCGCACTCCATGCTCACCTGGCCTGTGACCGAGTGTTTCTATCTCTGGCACCTGACCCCATGTGGTCTCCAAACCCAGCAGATCCCTGCGGTGTGCTCCTGCGCCACTCCTCCCGGGGGAGGAAGGGGAGTCTCCCCGGATCTGCCGCTTCTTGGGTCCCTGCTGGAGGAGCAGTGGCCTGACTGTGCCGTGGATCACAGTTTATGGCAACCCTGAGCTGAGAGCCCGCTCCTCAGCTCCGTCTCTGCAGCCGGCTTCCCCGCTCCCATACCTGGGAGCTCTGCCGCACTCAGGCACCCCCGGTCTTTCTGTGACCCCGAGGGTCCTGAGACCGCACTGTCCCAGCTAGCGTTCCACCCCCAGCTTAGCCACTGGAGCGACGTCCCTCAGCAGAGCCGACTTCTAAAAGTTCTGATTTTGTGCTCTGCGGCTCTATCACTTGGCAGAAGCGGCCGACGGAGGCCCCCTCCCCCGCTGTCTGTCCTCCCGAATATCGCCTCGGATTCACTTCTCCGCATGTCCTACCTTCCATAAAGTGGAAGCTTTTCTGTTCAGAGAGTTGTTGCTATGCTTTTCTTCGCTCTCCTCTTGAGTTTGTAGGTGTTCAGAATGGTTTGATCCCTATCCAGCTGAATTCCTGGGACCAGATGAAATTTAGGTCCCCTACTCCTCCCTCCAGTCCTGACATGAAGATGACATTGTGCCAAATGTACCTGCTGCTTCCTCTGAACGCTGATGTCCTGTGACAAGCTGCATCAATGATTCAGATGCTGATGTTCAAAACTTCGGGTCTCATGGAGCCAGAGCAGAGAAGTGCTGTCAGGTGGGGATACGTAGGCAACTCCGACCTATTGCCTGCACACCTGCTTCAGTTTCTGTACTGTCTGTGCCAGGGGACAGGGGGCACCCAACTGAAGCTGGAGACTGTGTGTGGTCCTTATGTGCACTCTTCCCGGGGAACACAGGAAACCCTGAAATGTCCACAACCCATCCCACAAAAGCTCAGGTGAGTGGGCACACTGGAGTTCACAGGTCTGGGGTTACAGCAAGCTGACGGACATTGGGCAGAAGAGACCAGCCAGGAACTCCACAGGTCAGCTCTCTCGGCGTACCTCTTCATCTCGAGTCTTTGTAAAGTTTTACATGCTGGCACCTTTGTCTGTAAGTCCTACCTTACATCCCCGTTCTTTAAGACTCAATTCAAATGTCACTTTCCTCAGAGAGCAACCCTGAAGTTATCTCCACGCCGTCTTACTGAAAAAAAGTAAGGATCTCTGCTCCTACCTCTATTTCACTGTTATGTTTTACACACATCTCAATTCTTGTATAATATAACACTTTCCTATAATTTTCACTTTACAGATTTAACTTCCTTTACTAGATTTTAAGACCCATGAGGTCAAGGATTATTTCTTTTTAATCTCTGTCTCTTTAACTTCTAGCACATTGCACCTTTGTTTGAGAAGTGAATGAATCAGTGCCTAAATCTTAAATAAGGCAAACACAAAATCACATGTTCTTATTTTGTATACAAAGAAATCAAGGCTATGATAAGAAAGTAAGCAGGTTAAAAAATCAGTGACAAGGAGGCGCCTGGGTGGCTCAGGTGGTTAAGCGTCTGCCTTCAGCTCAGGTCATGATCCCAGGATCCTGGAATTGAGCCCTGCATTGGACTCCCTGCTCAGCGGGAAGCCTGCTTCTGCCCCTCCCCTCTGCTCATGCTCGCATGCTCTCTCTCTCTACCTTAAATAAATAAAATCTTAAAAAAAAAAATCAGTGACAAATGCAATCAGGATCTTAACCTCTGGACATTGTCCAGCGAGTCACTACCATCCCCTCCATAGGGCTGTTTTCACAGCAACCAGTCACAGGAATGTAAAGGCAATTTCACGTAACTACCCTGAAGGACTTACTCAGTTACAAGTGGTTTCCCAGGGTTAAAACCCATCCTATACACATCTAATTTTTCTTTATCCAATTTCAACAATAAAAATGGTTGTGTTTATTAAATCCTTAACATATGCTAAGTTCTACGCATTTTTATCATTTAATACATTTAATTACCACAACCTTTCATTTTCTACATATTTTTATCCCCATCTTATGGATGTGCAAAATGAAACATAAATTCAGTAATCTATTCAATCAAAACTGGGGTAAGTAAAAAAATAAATTATATTCTGTACTCTTAAAATTATGCCCAGTGTTATTATTTAGATTGTCAACAACTTTAAAAATCAGAGCTGTCGTGGCCTAATATTTCTCCTGCACACGCATAGTGTTCATCTGCACATTTGGCCAGAGAGCACTATTAAATGACTGGGACAAAGAGTCTCTATTCTCAGTTCCTTACCTTGAGCACATAAAACCTCTGAGCCTCTTTATCACTGAAATGGGAAAAATAAATTACTGCCTTTCTTAATTCATTGTGTTTTTATGAGGAAAAAAAACAGACAGGAAGGATTGCAGGAACTACAGAAGATCATACAAATGTAAATGGTACTCTTAGATCTGATTGTCACCACACTGCTCTGCAGTGAGCAAGGATTGCATTGTGCACACTGTACAGATGAGGAAATAGATTCCATACGGCCAAAGGACTCTTCATGGACCACAGAACACATCGAGAGAATGCAATGAGATTGGATCCCAGTGACCTGCCTCTCTTTCCAGTGCCCCTTCTGCACCTTGCCACCTTTCTGATGGCTTTGCATACAACATGATTCAATCCTCATCTCTGAATTAGAGAGAAAGCCTGAAATCTTGTGATTTAACTTACTGGTCTAAATTTTGGATGCATAACTGAGTAAACATAAGAGACTGCACTACCAACTTGTGAGCGTGGTTTACCCATTAAACAAAGGCACCACCAACTGCAGCTGTGCAAGTTTTCACATGCCACCATGATGATCAATTTCAGACCTCTCTACCAAGTGGGAATGGATTTGAAGCTTCATGTTAATTTAAGCTTCTCTACTGAGACTATCAACAAGGCCACTAGTTGGCATCCTTTTGATTTAGTATTTAAAATAGCTCTTGATAATAGCAAAAGATCCTCTCATCATTTGTACAGGGGTCTTGATGATCTCCACTCCAACTCTAGTCATTTACACATTTTGTACCTACCACAGAGCAGCAAACCACCCGAACAGCCTGATTTGATAGAAGGGGGGACATATGTATGTGCCTCTGACGTGTCCTTGAGTCCCTGTGTTTGGGTTTCCCTTCTGAAAAATAAAAACAAGGACATTATGTGCAATTAGATTAACCACATAAACATGTTTACATTTTTCACTCTCACACATACAAATATAACATTTTTAAATTTTTCACTTAATGAAGTCATTAAGAAATAAATAATGTGTTTGCTAAATATGTTTGCTTTGTCACTGTCCTTGAGAATCCTGGATTTCTATTTTCTTTTTGGTGTATCATGTGGTATCCATTTTTCTTCCTCTAGTTAGGATGTAATTTCAATTGTTCAATTTCTGTGGAGTTTGGGTTCATCGTACAATAGTAATAAAAATAAGACATGATAATAGCAGTGAGGGTGATGCATTCAATACCCGTGTCTACCAGTTTCAATTATGAAACATTGTATCTCATGGGCTGGAGGTGGGGCCTGGATTCCACTCTGGTTTTTACTAACTGCAAAGCCATTTTGGCCAAGTCTCAGGAACTCACTGGATCTGAGCTGTTCAGCTTTAAATGAGCGGATAAGTTGACATCTTAGACCTCTTCCACTTTTATTTTTAAGTTTTTGACCTTTTTAAAGATTTTATTTATTTATTTTTGAGACAGAGAGGGAGGGCACGAGCAGGGGGAGGGGCAGAGGGAGAAGCAGACTCCCCGCTGAGCAGGGAGCCCAATGTGGGACTCGGTCCCAGGATCCTGGGATCATTATTGAGCCAAAGGCAGCCGCTTAACCCATTGAGCCCTGACCTCTTCCACTTTTAAACGTGCTGTGAGCCTATGAAATATCTAAGGATATACTATACAAATACGCTGGAGGATACAAAACTATTGTCACTGTCCTCTGAGAGCTAATGATAAAAATAATGTAGAATAAATGTAAGAAGCTAAGGACAGAGACATTGGGAGTGAAAACCTTAGCTCTTATATTAGGCTGTTTGGGCTGCTAAAACAAAATATCACAGAGTGGATGGCTCAAACAACAGAAATTTATTTTCTTGCAGTTCTGGAGGCTGGAACTCCAAGAGCAAAATGACATCAGGATTTATTTCTGATGAGACCTCTCTTGTTGGCTGTAGACAGCCACCTTTTCATTATGTCTTCACACAGCTTTTCCTCTGTGTGCACAGAGAGAGAGTGCTCTGGTGTCTCTTCCTCTTCTTATAAGGACACCAGTTCTATGGGGTTAAGGCCCTACCCTTATGACCTCATTTAAACTTAATTACCGGGGCGCTTGGGTGGCTCAGTTGGTTAAGCGACTGCCTTCGGCTCAGGTCATGATCCTGGAGTCCCGGGATCGAGTCCCGCATCGGGCTCCCTGCTCAGCAGGGAGTCTGCTTCTCCCTCTGACCCTCCCCCCTCTCATGTGCTCTCTCTCTCCTCTCATCCTCTCTCTCAAATAAATAAATAAAATCTTTAAAAAAAACAAAAACAAAACTTAATTACCAAACAGAAGGCCCTATCTCCAAATACCATCACATTGAGGATTAGGGCTTCCACATTTGAATTTGGGAAGCAGGAGGGAGACCTAATTCAGCCATCACAGCTCTCTTTCATATATAGCTGAATGACCAGGACCAAATTATTCAACCTCTGATTCTCATTTTCCTCATGGAGAAAATAATCACTCATTCTTCAAAAAGAGATTGTGAGAACTGAATAGAATAAAAGATTGTAATGTGCAATATTAACTACAAAATGCTAAAGGAAAAAACCATTCAAAATGATTATAAAAATGATTAGTGCTGGAAAAATAAAGTGTATTTGGAGTTGAAAACTTTTAGCATAATTTATGGACCAGAGTTGTCAAAAAGAAAGCATTAGGGCTAAAATAAGAATATAGAATCTTAGTTACGAGTATTGATTTTGGGATCACACAGTCCTGAACTTAAATCCCATTCTTGATTTATTTACCATGTGAATTTGGACAAGTTTTAAAACACCTTTTTAAGGCACAACTTTCTCACCTTTAAAGTGAAAATAATATTGCTTCTATCAGGCTGTCATTAAAGTGATAATACTACAGCTTAATAAGTTATTAGTAACCTAGCAAATATTATCATTGAAAAGACCATAAAGAATATGTGAAAAAAATGGAAAAGCTGTGTCAACAGAAATGGGCAAGTGTGTTTAGGAAATGAACCAAGCAGGGATTCATAAACAGAAACAAATGATATATTTGAAAAGATGAGAAGGAGCTAAAGTAAACAGAGCTTCCTGCATAATAAACCACTCCAAAACCTCAGTGGCTTAAAACAATTCTTTATTTGGGCGCCTGGGTGGCTCAGATGGTTAAGCGTCTGCCTTCGGCTCAGGTCATGATCTCAGGGTCCTGGGATCGAGTCCCGCATCGGGTTCCCTGCTCAGTGCAGAGCCTGCTTCTCCCTCTCCCCCTGCCACTCCCTCTGCTTGTGCTCTTCTGTCTATCTCTCTGTCAAATAAATAAATAAAATCTTAAAAAAAAAAAGAAAAAAAAATTCTTTATTCTCACTGGGTTGGCTGAGTGTTGACCAATCTAGAGTGGGCACAGGTAGGTAGCTCTGCTTCACGCCACAGGTCTGGCCGGGCTGCGCTCTCCACCCTGTGTCGGGCTCACATCTGCTCCACATTTCTCTCATCCTCCCTGGATCCGCAGTCTAGCTGGGCCACGTGCGTCTCACGGCAGTGGCAGAAATGCAATTAGGCAAACCCAGCAACCTAAGTGCATTCATGCCTCCACTTGGTCGTGTCTGCTACAATTCTATTGCCAAAGTCAGTCATGTGGCCAGGCCCACTAGCAAGGTGTGGAAAGTATACTCTGCCCATCACAATTCCAAAACAAGTCTCAGATGAAATCATAGCAAAACCAAGGGAGGAGGGGTGAATAATTCTGAATGAGAATCGAATATACCACACTAACAAACAAACACAAGGTTTTATCTGGAAGGCAAATGGGAAAATTCTAGTTTTGGGGTTTTCTTTGTTTTTTTGTTTGTTTGTTTGTTTGTTTTGAGCAGAAGAAATGTATGGTATCCATGTAGGTTTCAGAGAAAAATAATCTATAGGTGTACTACAGAGACTGAAGAAGGAAATCAGGGAGACTGGTTAAAAGGTTAACACTGCAGCCATCTGGGAAGGGATAGTCTGAACGAAATTGAGGGTAACATGGCAATCACATGTCAAAGAAGGGACAGATACCAAAATCACATCAAAGCAAGAAGACAAGACTTAAATATTCTTCTGATATTGGCAAAGAAGTGAATGTGGGAAAAGTGATGGAATAGCTATCAATTGTTGCACAAACAATGACCCCAAAACTTTGAGACATAAAATAACAGTATTTACAATCTGAAATCATTTTTGTAAGCTGGGAATTCTGGAACAACTTAGCTGGTCGTTCTGGCTCAGGGTATCTCACGGGCTTGTGTCAGACAGATGTCAGCTCAGGCTACCATCTAAAGGCTGACGGAAGCTGGAGATCCCCTTCCAGGCTAGCTCACACACACACACACACACACACACACACACACACACACGGCTGGCACATTGCTGGGGCTATGACTGCAAGCCCTCAGTTCCCCTCCACACGGACTGTGGAGACTGTCCTTACAATATGCTAGTTTATCCCTGAGGGACCGACCTCAGAGGAAGCAAATCAGAAGCAACAACATCTTTTACGACCTAGCCTTAGAAGTCACACATGTCACTTCTGCAATGTTCTATTCATTAGAAGGGATTAAGTTCTTCGCACGTTCTTTTGAAGAGTGTCAAGGAATTTTTGGACATAGGAAGATAAAAACACCACAGAAAAACAGTCTATAGTATTCAGTTCGCGATAATAGCAAATGGACAACTTAGGGATTGAAATAGATTTGGGGCCAAAATGATAACTTCTGGATTCTACATGGTTACAGCAGGTGAAGGGTCTTTTATCAAATAGATTTTTGGTGTTCTTTCTTTGAAGCTGAGAAGTAGTAAGATAGGTAACAGGAGGTGAATCAGGAAATTGTTCAGAGGTCTGGGCAAAGCAATTGAAATATTGTTAACACAGCACTACCTATATTCAAGACAATTTTATAAGGTATGAATCATTCTTGAGGCAGCTATAAAAGAATATTAAGAAGAAATATTCTGGATTACATAGAAAAAGCAAATTAATGACAAAATCACAAGGCAAACTAATATCCATAATCGTTAAAATGGAGTAGGTTTGAAAAAGGATTTTTTTATACTACACAATACAGTGTAGTTGTGTGTTCGATATATCACGAGTCAAAATGTGAAGAAGAAATACTGCTCAACCTGACATCTGCCATCCTAGCACTCACACTCACAAGATGTTTTCAAATATGCAGTAGTGAGCAAAGGCAATAGCAAAAACATGTCCTTCTTTTTATCTTGGTTTCTTTAGCGCTTGCAATTAACTAAGTCGACTACAGTATAAAATATATGGTAAAACTTTCTACTAAAATTTCCATCAGGAGGACCAAAGGATTACCAGACAAAAATTAAAAATAAGAAACACTTTCTCAAAAAAAAAAAAAAAAAAGAAAGAAAGAAAAGAAAAGACTTTCTCTGAATTAAACTTCAGCCAAACAATGAACAGGCTGTGTTTGATTCCATTTCAAAGATTGGGACTGACAGGCATTAGGTTGTCAGCCAGGTAGAAAATGATGACATCATCTTATAAAATCCCCTCCGCATCCGTGGCCTGGTTTTCAAATAACTATGACATTCTTAGGCTGGCTTCTCAATAGCTAAAAGAACCCGTTATTTAATTTTTTTTTTTTTTCTCCAGGCAAAAGGGTTCTAAGTATTTTGCTTAAGGGTTTTGGTCCCTTTGGTTCTTTAAACTAAGGGAACGACGCACTGGCCCCCAAATCCATAAACACGGAAGAGGAGCCTCAGCTTCCAGGTTCTAAAGAAGCTGCCTTTCCACAAAGTGGCCTTGTGATGTCTGTCTGTCTGGGTTCTGTGCAGGTTCAATCGCTTCATTGAAAACATAATAAAACGATGGAGAATGGAACTTGGTGACCCTGTTTCACAGTTTTCCAAAGCACAAAAAAAGAATCGAGGGCACTGAAAAGTGAGTCCAGACTTTTATGGGTTTTCTTTCCCCCAGACCTCACACAACAGCATTGTCATGAGGCAGCAGTACTCCCAAAAGGAGTCTGCGTATTGATATGCAAATGTGGACTACAAACATCCCATTGGGCTGCAGAATCCCTGTGTCTAGCACTGTCACACAACTAGTTTTTGAATCTGAGCAGTTTATTCAGGACCATAAATATGTGTTTCACCCTGTGAACAAATTCTGTTTGCTCACAGAGTTCGCAAGCAGTGAAATACAAGGTAGACTATAAAACAGCCCCATTTGATAGGATGCGCCTCTGAGCAAAGATACTTTTAAATGGACCAGATTTTTATTTACTGCCCAAGATTGTCGTACAAATGTAGCACACCCCAGCTGGCAAGGTTTTGGGGTTTTTTTAAGTATTATTTTAAGGTAGATACTCTGTCTTGAAATAACCTACTTGCTTTTAAAAATAGAAACGTAAAAACAATTTGAGTTAGCGATGTTACCCCATTGTTCGTAAAATCATAAAAACCTTGCTAATGCTTCTGAATAGATCAGTGACAGTGGAAGGAAGGAAAATGATTTTTAGGACATTTTTAAGACAGGAAGACATGGAACAGGGGGGTAGAAATTTACTCCCAGAAACATGTAAATTAACTTTTAAAATAGTTTGAAAAAACATTCCAACCACCAGAATTCTATCTAGCTCACAAAATTTGTATAGACTCTACCCACATTTCCCAATGCTATTTCCAGCCCCTCCCAACCATCCCACTTCTTTCTCTAACCACTCCGCCTCTAGGTAACTGCTTGCATGTAGCCGACCCACCAAATTCTCCTATTTTCCACATTACCACTGAACACACAGAGAATAGTATAAGGCAGAGTACAGAAAAGTCTCTTTTTCTATGAGCTCCAACCTGATTCTTTAAAACACCGGACTCATGAGTAAATGTCTATTTTCATAAGAAATCAAAGCTGAAGAAAATTAACAGAAAAACCTAAGATTCTAAAGGAACATATAAAGCCTACGTGCCTATGTGGATGAGTCTGACAGAGTACATAATACCAAAATAGAGACCAAAATGCTTTAAAACACCCATCACCAGTAAATTTTTTTTCTGATGACAATGAAATTAGTAAAGAAAACTTAAGTCTGTAAGTACACATTGCGCACCGAGGACTGTATCGGCTTACCGTCTGTTTTGATTTAATCGTCAATGTACGATCATATGGTTCTTTGTCCTACACTAAGGTCCTCATTCTTGATTGTCCTTCTCTCTGTTCTTTATGTACTCAAGCTGATGACACCAGATGGAAGTGCAAAATGGATGAGGCACTGAGTCAGGGGATGAGAGTCATCTCTCAGCAATTGCAGGGAAGTCACAACAAACTACACTTTTGAGACTAAAGAATTCCGTTTCTTTCTTTGAACACCATTATTAAATTATTGAATTTTAAAACGAGTAAGTTTCTCCCATTTCCACTCATATTTTTAGATGTTAATCCTTAATTTCATTGAAAGCATGATAGAACGATAAAATCTTTCTAAATTGCTTCTCAGAGTATTTCTTAAATCTCTTAAGTAGAGGTGGTAATTGAAGATCTACGTAAAGGCAACTAAATGTTTATGCACTCCCCCCAACCATTAATTTGATCTAATTGAATAAAGATTAGTTATTATGTTAACACAATATGCTATCACATACTCATACTTTATTAAGAAATCCTGTTTTCTAAGAGTTGTTCATTTTAATCAACTAACAAAATCCATTAAATTTGGACAACTGAATATAAGAAATGATGAATCTATTATAGTTAAAAGTTATATATAGTTAATATCCCAGTCTTGTTTCACGTAATAAGAAAGGCAGGAAGGGGATTTAAAAAATAAAATTACAAAAAAAAACGACATGACATTTCAAAAAATTGTGAGTAAACATTTGTTCATTCTAGAGTTTAAACGAAAGGAAAACTGTCAATCACCCCTTTGGGTGATTGGGGAAAGGAACATAACAATATTCAGGAAGGAGGATGTTAAGAATATGAAGCAAGGCTTTGAACAAAATTTCCTCTTGAAGACTTTGAACAACATTAATTTGCTCGGGGTTAAATTCTGCAAGTGCCTCGTGCTCTTCTTCTCTGATTTTCCGCAGGACCTGGTGTGTGGCTCTCTTTCATAGTTGTACACAGTTGGTGCGCTACCAAAGTGTAACAAAAGCAAGGGACAACTTAAGAAAAGGAGAAATTAATCTTTATTCCTTTTTTTGTGATTATCTTTATAAATTTTATGAAAAAGATACAGCCGAAAGCATCTTAGAAAATGTCCTGACCTTGATGGAGGCTTTTCTGCGGAAATCATCACCCAGTTTGTATCTGTTTCTTTTCCAGTCTTTACTCCCCAGAGTAACTGCCACGAATTACAAGCTGGAAACTTGGAGAAACTTTTTAAAAAGATAAACACTCCTCCAACTATTTAATTTTGTATTTAACTGTATAGGTCTGAATACTTGTGTAATATTCGCCTGGATTTTAATGACATCTGCTTCGTTTTAAATGTGCTCAGTGTCTGATACCATTGTTTTTTCCTCAGACGGGGTTCTTCTTTGAGGCACTGGTGCCATCTGCTGGACACAAATAAAATTGAAGACTGGGGAACCATTGTTGGGTGTGTGAAAAGTCCAACCAAGTGTGTAGCCCTTGTTCCTTAAAATTTAACCTTTGTAAAAACACTCATTCTTGTTTCCATTGTCCCCAGAAAAATAGTTTCAGCCCTGCGTTTCAACTGAGTGTAGCAGAAAATAAAGCGAAAAGGTTTTTTTGGAGTATTTTCCACAGAGAATAGAGTTTAAAAGTACGTTCAACATTCAAACAAAACATGCACTGAGTATTCTGGGAACACATGATGAAGAGGGCTCAGCAGCCTGCCCTCAAAATACTAGTAGTCTCTGACTGGTGTGAGGTGGTATCTCATTGAGGTTTTGATTTGGATTTCCCTAATGCCAAGCGATGTTGAGCACTTTTTCATGTGTCTGTTGGCCATTTGGATGTCTTCTTTGGAAAAATGTCTGTTCATGTCTTCTGCCCATTTCTTGATTGGATCATTTGTTCTTTGGGGGTTGAGTTTGATAAGTTCTTTATAGATTCTGGATAAATGAAGGGGGGGAATCGGAGAGGGAGATGAACCATGAGAGACTATGGACTCTGAGAAACAAACTGAGGGTTCTAGAGGGGAGGGGGTGGGAGGATGGGTTAGCCTGGTGATGGGTATTAAAGAGGGCACGTACTGAATTGAGCACTGGGTGTTATACGGAAACAATGAATCATGGAACACTACATCAAAAACTAATGATGTAATGTATGGTGATTAACATAACATAATAAAAAGAAACAAAAAACCAAAATACTAGTAGTCTCATGGGCTGGTAGGTCAAAAGAAAGAAATGTAATGAAATAAAAATGGTGCAAAAGAATAATTCTATCACTCAAACATGTGAAAATTGATGGAAAGATATACTCTTAGAATAACAAAGAGAACAGTAATTCTGGGATTTTAGACAACTGCCTACTTCTTCAGTCAAGAAAACTAAAACTAAAATATCTTATTCAAACCACAACCCAGAGCAACCAGTGCTCTTTCCATGGCTTCCCCTCTCTGCACAGTGATTTCTTACTGGTTATTTTACAGATGACAAAGTGAAGGTAAAAATATTAATAAAAATAAAGGCCTATGATATGTCATAAAGATAATATCCAAAAGAGCATGTGGTGTGTGTGTACATATGCATATAATGGAATATATATATGTGTGTGTGTGTGTATGTATATATACATATGATGAAATATTACACAGCCATAAAAAGAAGGAAATCCTGCCATTGGCGACAACATGGATGAAATTTGAAGGTATTATGCTAAGTGAAATAAGTTAGAAAAAGAAAGACAGATAACATATCATGTCATTTATATGTGAAATTTAAAAAACAAAAAACTGAGTTCAAAGACGCAGAGAACCCACTGGTGGTTGCCAGAGGCAGGGGGGTAGAAGTTGGAAGAAATGGCTGAAGGGGTCAAAAGATACAAACTTCTAATTATAAAATTAAAATAAGTAAGTTCTGGGGATGTACTATATACAGCACAGTGACTATATTTAACAATACTGTATTATACATTTTAAAGTTGCTGAGGGAACAGATCTTAGAAGCTTTCATCACAAGAAAAAAAAACTGTACCTATATATGGTGATGGATATTAACTAGGCTTATTGTGGTGATCATTTCACAATATATACATATGTTAAATCATTATGTTGTACACCTGTAGCTAATAAAATGCTGTATGTCAATTATATCTCAATTAACAATAATAATATCCAAGACATAAAAGACAATGAGAAAGAGTATTTCAAAATCTTCTGCATTTTTTAATCCTATCTTTTTATTGTTGACTGGTTTGATGTATGTCCTTTTCTACTAGATTATAATATCATATACTTGAGCTCAGCAGAATGCCTGGCATATGCACAATAGGTTTGTGATAAGTGAATGAATGAATTCATTCTAGACTTGTTTTTGTTCTCCTAGCCTAGTGAGAAGGGAAATATTAAGTTAAATTGACAGGTTGCTGAAGGAAAGAGAGGACTGGTGCACATAAATGGAATGAATTAAATTTTATAGGCTAAGAAAAAAAATTAGAACTTGCTCTTATTTTTCTCAGGTATACATTGAAATACCTATGGATACTTTAGCTATACTTAAATGAATATCAAAAGATTAACACTGCCAAAAGATTTGATCAAACTAAAAGATATTCCATACTTTTCTCTCTTTAAAACAAATAAATATTAATTTGGATAAGAAAAGACATTGAAAACCAGGAATAGAGGAAGGTAGAGAAAAAAAGCATTTTCCTCATCACAAAGGTTAACTATTCCCTGAGGTAGGCACTATTGTAATTGCAAACCTGCATTAATTTATTTAATCCTCAAAACATCTCTAAGAAATAGGTATTATTAATTCCATTTTAGAGAAGAGCACACTGAGGCATACGTTTAATAACTTGCCCAGGATCATAAAGCTAGAAGTGAAGAAAATTTGTCTGCACACATAGACAGTGGGGAAGGGCTTAAACTCGTACTCCCTACGTTAATGTTTCTTGGAGCATGCTCCAAACACCACTCGGGGAGTGTCTGAGACTCTTTCAGGGAGCCTATGAAATCAAAGCAATATTAACCATATCATTTGAGATATTGACTATCATGATAAAACCACAACTCCATAAGTCCATCCTAGTTCAGGCTGAAGCTCAATTATACAAAAGTTATCAGTAAGAGTAGAGAAAAATAACATTGCAAGGGTAGGTTGAATTAGATCATTTAAGGTTTCGAACGCTAGGCTAAAGATGTATGCCATCTCTTCTGCATGCCACAGAAAGTCAATGAAGATTTTAAAAATGAGGGGCGCCTGGGTCCTCAGTTAGTTAAGCCTCTGACTCTTGACTTGGGCTCAGGTCATGATCTCATGGTCCTGAGATGGAGCCCAGAGACAGGGCTCTGCACTCAGCAGGGAGTCTGCTTGAGCTTCTCTCTCTCCCTATCCCTCTGCCCTTCCCCCTACCCCTCCATGCTCGAGCGTGCTCTCTCTCTCTAAAAATAGATAAATAAATATTCTTTAAAAAAAGGTTTTGAATATGTAATGGTGCTAAATGGGAGTTTGAAAGAAGTGTATAAAGTGAACTGGAGAGGCAAAAACCGAAGGTAGAGTAGAACTGACCAACAAAAGATAGCTAGTTGAGTGGACCAAAAAATTACTGCAAGAAAGCAATGAATGTCCAACAAAAAATACTAAAGATATTTGGAAAAGAGATGAAAAGTCTAAGAAACTTTTTTCAAATGTTTTAAGTATAGAGAAAGTTATTATGTGGAAAACATAACTCGCTTTGTCATTAATGCATGAGTCTTCTTATGGAGAAATGGACTTCAATTTCAGCTAAATAATTTGAATAAATTATAAATTGTTGATCAATGAGGATGATTAAATATTGGACTATACCATAAACAGAAGGTCAACAACATCTCTCCCTGCAGATACAGTAGACGTTATGCTTCATTTGATCACCGGCTAGAGCCGGTATCTACTGAGAGGCAGTATAACGAAAAGTGTGGTGAATCACAGCTCAGAAGTTCTGGCCTAATTATGCCATCTGTTAAGTTCCTCATCAGCAAAATAGTTACATTCTGAGTGTCTTTTTTTTTCATCTCCCATATGTTTTTTAAAAGGACCAACTTGTACACAAAGGCATATGGTGAGTATAAAATACCGCTCAACAATAGACGCTTATGTTGATGCTGACAATGGCAATGACAACTCAAAAGCCCACCCTTTCCTAGGATTTTATGAAGGTCTAGTATTTATTCTTCTTCTACTTGTATATTTTATTCCAGAGTCTGGGAAAATAGTGGTGAGTAAACAGACAAGACCTCAAACTAACAGAAACACAACTTTTTAATAAAAACACTTAAGTTTACACTGGGAATCTGTTTGTTCCCAGATCTATTTGCACTAACAAGTATAAGTACAAAAGTTATATGGAGTCCATTTTAGAGGATATTTTCTTGATTTTTGCGGGGTGATTTTGTAAAAAAAAGTTTAACAAAGGAAGATAATCTCAAAATGGTACAAGTTACAGAAGTTTGCAATTTGTTGATGGGTAGGTTCCAAAAGGTACAGCATGCAGCCTGAATTTTATCCAGACAAAAATCACAGAAGAATTCATTAAAAATAAACAAAATCAAATAAAGCTGGTAATTTAATCAAGTTTTGTGGTTTATTTCTTAAAATGGACTCAAATATGTTAAAAGATAATCCCCTTTGAGAGGATTTCCTAGATTTGCGTTCTATCCTATAATGAAAAGAGGTAAGGACATTGTATACATGGACATAAACAAAAATGCTGCTTTTACATAAATACATATGCTGTATATACATATCTTTGAATAGAGGGATCTATTTAGGTGAAATATATAAGAGGCTTTTGAAAAATGCCTTTAAAATTTTTCTTTCCTATAATGAAATACAGTGGGAAAAAGGATCATTTTACAAGAGTATTTTATTGTTGCCATCTTTCATCATATTTGAAAAGAAACAAGAAGTTAGTCTTATGGCAATTCCAGGCTCTGATAAGCAATACTATTTGGGTTCTCATAGCAGACGTAGCAATAGATAATAATATTGCCACTCTTTGACTAAATTAGCAGATCAACTGGCAGTAAGATCAATAGAAAGATATTGAAGCCTTTCCCCAAATACACACACTCACACACAGAACTGTTTCACGAAGGCATATAAACTTAAGTCATTTGAGATTGATTCCCTAACAACTACTTTGCAAAACAGGAAGGAGAAACTATGGACTTAAGTTGGTGACTCTGTGACCACAGTGTGACCGCAGAAATATTTCATATTACAAATACCAAAAAGGAAATTCACTCGTTTCCTGCAGGAGCCAAAGCCAGGAAGATACAGTCACATATTTAACTCTCACTTTGATGAGAAAAAAGTATTTTAATAACTATGGACAATGTTTACACCAGCAGACATTGGGAAAATTATCTAAGCCTTGTTTGCATTTGAGAAAGTATCTTCAACTATAGTCATTTGAAAGGTCTTCATGATAAAAAAATAAAGCTGATTTTTAAAATCTCTAAAAGTTCAAAGTTTTTCTTTGAAAAATCAGCATTTACTGAAATTATTTTCTTCTACAGTTTTCACCTCGTCAAACATGTTTGTATTATACATAAGGAATTAACATGTCAAAATAAAATTCTCCAAAGTGGGAATTTAAAACTTTTTAAGCTGATTTCAGTGAAGACAGAAAATACACACTTTGAAAGTGATATTCAGAATCTTCACCAAAAACGTGGTCATTTCTGACCTTCACTGAGAAAATGAAATAAAATACACTGGAATGTTCATTTAATAGGGAATTTACTGCTTAATGACAGAGGAGAAACTGTCCAAAACAGATGAAACAATCAACCATAATTTTGCGCAGCTGCACACCTTCAGAAAACAAGCAAAAATTCTAACAGAAAAAGCAAAAAGAAGCATTTGGTTTTGGTTTTTTTTTAAAGATTTTATTTATTTATTTGACAGAGAGAGAGAGAGCGAGAGCAGGAACACAAGCAGGGGGAGTGGGAGAGGGAGAAGCAGGCTTCCCGCTGAGCTGGGAGCCCGATGCGGGACTCGATCCCAGGGCCCCGGGATCATGACCTGAGCCGAAGGCAGACGCTTAACGACTGAGCCACCCAGGTGCCCGAAGCATTTGTTCTTATTAAAGCCAAATGATTTCCCATGAGGACTAAAGCTCATAATAATTGGTCAAAACTCTATTGGCCAAGAGAAAACTCCACGAATTAAGAAAAAAACACGCATATGACAGGGGGAAAAAATTCAACAAAGCAAAGCTTAACTTTACTCTTTTAGATGAAAAGGGGCTTCTTATGCCCAATGTTTAAAGTGGCACCTATGTCAAAGGTCTGAGAGGACCAAGTCGTATGGATTATCAGATCACCAAGAAAGAGGAAGCATTAAGCTGTGATGGCTGAGGGATGAAGTATCTAAATGTATCCTCTGTGGACCAAATGTCAGCTCCATGTGATCAGGATCATGGAATGTCATTATATTTTTCCAATAATTTCTCTACAAGAGACCTCTACAGTTTATCCTGCTGAATTTAGCAGACTCTCTCTGGACCAGGAGACTTAAAAATTTACTACGCCTTCTTTTGTTAACACCATAGGATGATGCATCTTCAAGAACGGAATCCAGGAGAAATGACACCAAAGATGATCTTGGCCATTTATGTACACCTGACTCAAGTTCAGCTGTTCTTCCTCTACTTCATCCTCCAGTCAGTTGCCAAAGGAGAGTGCCAGGGGGGGTAGTTAATGCAAGGTAGGCACGGACACCAGGAAGAATACTCATCACTGAGAGATGCCCCAGGCCTAACACATCTGCCATTAGCATAAAAAACGTTTCTAACACTAAGCACTGAAATATTTCCCCGGTCCCACATCCTGAAAGCAGAAAAATCCAGCCCTCTACTGAGCCTACTTCTGAAGGTTTCTGAACTGCAGCAAAATTCCTTTCTAAAGAAACTTTTCTGAAGAAAATTTGCACTTTCTCTTTTAGCTTCCTTGCTGTTAAGTGACTATACTCTTACCCAAATGGAAGCTTGATAGAAGTATGATTCGGGTAATAATTCACAAATGTAGAACATTTAAGTGTGATTCTTAAGAGTAATTTGCTTCCATTTTAAATTTAGTTTGTTGGGGCGCCTGGGTGGTTCAGTTGGTTAAGCGTCTGCCTTCAGCTTAGGTCATGATACCAAACTCCCACGATCTATCCCCGAGTTGGGCTCCCTGATCAGCAAGGAGTCTGCTTCTCCCTCATCCTGCTCATGCTATCTCCTTCTCTCTCGAATAAATAAAGAAAATATTTAAATAAATAAATAAATGAATAAATAAATAAATAAATAAATAAATTTAGTCTGTCTTTTAAAATACGCTTGAAATTTTTCTTTTTTCGTTTAATTGCTGTTAGTTAAGTGAACATGAAATTGTGTATATTGAAGCTTGGTAGAATTAGAATTCCTAAGATATTATTTTATGAATATAGATTATTTAAATGTAATGAATACATTGTCTACATTTTATTCCACTTGCAGACAGTGTAAATGTAGCATACTGGTTTTAGTTTTCAACAAATCCCCTATAACATGAACTATAGTGAGAATTTTACATGAGTAACTCAGCAAGTGGAGATGTATGACCCTCAGGGTCATGTCTGTACTCCACAGGCTGTGTTTACTCTAATTATAAGACAAAATAAAGTAGCTTGATATCTGTATGAGTACGTTTTAATTTACTTTCAAAAGTAAGTATTTACACCAAAAACTAATGATGTGCTATATGCTGGCTAACTGAATCTAATAAAAAAAATAAAATAAAATAAACAAAAGTAAGTATTACTTGGTTTCTACCATTGTATCTAATCCTCTGTTATGCCCTGGGAATTATTAAATATATGTATATATAATGGACAGTCTTAGAGAGGTTTTTTTTTTTTTAAGATATTATTTGACAGAGAGAGACAGTGAGGGCAGGAACACAAGCAGGGGGAGTGGGAGAGGGAGAAGCAGGCTTCCCGCTGAGCAGGGAGCCCAATGCGGGGCTCGATCCCCAGACCCTGGGATCATGACCTGAGCCGAAGGCAGACGCCCAACGACTGAGCCACCCAGGCAATCCTACAGTCTTAGAGGGTTAATAAAAAGTAACCACTTTAAATTTTCTAGTTAAAATTAAAGTTTAAAATTTTATATCACTATCTCTGAGAGCAGGTATCCAGCTTCCACTTTTTTATACTGAATGACATCAATTTTTTCTGACTAAACATCCCTTGTAGGCAAGGACCATCCTGTAGTACAGTATCTTTGAACACAGACCTATAACATTCTAAATAGATTGGTAATATGCGATGAACCTAACAGACATTTACACAACATTTATTGGTGTAGGATTTAGTGCTAAGTACTTCATGATAACTAATTTAATCTTTATAATATTTCCTCTGAAGTTGGTACTATTACTACCCTTTATTTAAATCTGGGCAACGGAGTCATGGGGAGGATTAGTAACTTAGCCAAGACACACAGCTCTCGATGGCACTGCTAGGATTCCAATCTGAATGACCCGGATCTTGAGTCAACCCACTTAAGTACTATGCCATACCACTTAGATGAAGAGCAATAGCATCTAGTGATTGAAGCCTGTATCAGTACCTGTTGCTGTGTTATTTTCATCAAAATTCTAATATGCTCCTAGTCTTAATTATTTTTGATCCAGGTAATTTCTTTTACTCTCTGAGGCTCTAATATTTGGCTAATTATTTATACATTTGACATAGAAATTTGCCAGTAATAGCAACTTGGTATTTGAAAAATAATGATACAAAATATTCTATCGAATGTGGATGAGTTCATTTATATAATGTCCTTCTCCCTGAAAGAAACATCCCCTTTTCTGCTTCATTCTTTAGAGGTAAGATCAAATAGTTTGCCTTTCTAATAAAATCATTCCTCAGAAAATCATTCGACTTTCCAAAAATGAACTAAGTATCTCAAGGTAAAATAGGGTCTCTGAGAAAGAGAGAAATTATCCTAAAAGAAAAAGAGTATATAACATTTTGAAACAACAGTGTGTAATAAATCTAAAGAATCTTGGCATTTTCCCCACAATAAAATGCTAAGGTTATCATTGAGACATTATCAAATGCTTTTCTCCCTCAAAGGGACAAGGCTGCCCACCTGGAACTGAGCAGAAGGCTCAGGTCTCTACAGAAACTATTCAATATTCACGACTGTAAGAAACCCAACCAGTGTCTGGGTCATGGTTCACAGGACGAAGGGCTCCTGCCTTTCCCCTTGGTTCTGAGGCTCCCACTTATCTCTGATATATGACAAATGACTTGTTAGTCCGTAAGTTCATATAGCTTTAGCAACTGTTATATAATTCTGTCAGCACTTACACGTAGGCTATAACCAAGGTGACCAGGAAGGCTCCAGTCTGGAGGTCAGATAGACATCCTGTTTCAGGGGAGAACTGGGAAGAGAATAGGAGTTTTCTCATCCACCATTCAAGTTTATCCTATGGGGCCAGAAGCTGAATCAATCACTGGTCTCTTTTGGAAACAGAGTTGAATTAGCCCCTATTCCCAGAAAAAAAGATTTAGCAAATAGCCATATAACATAGTGATTCCATTAAAGATTAAGAATAGTGTCCATAATAATTGTATGGAATGAAAAGATATTACTTCTTGCTTTCTGTTTAAAAATAAGTCCAATTAAAACAAAAGTCAGAAGTCAAAGAGAGTTTCACTACTATAATAATTTCTATCCCTGAAGTTAAAATAGACACATTTAGTCAAGAAATTGAAAATAAAATAAAATAAAATGTAGATTCCGAAAACCTCTTTCAATGAGATAACGTAGAAGCTAGAAAACAAAACTTTTCTTTTTTTCTTCCTGTTTATTAATAAGAAAAGACCTTTGAATGTCACAAAGTAGGGAGAAATGAAGCTGGAAGACACAAGAAGTCACCTTGACAAATCATTTATGAGAGTTTAGACTCAAGGCAAATCTTGATAGGTGGGTAGATAGATAGATATGATCTATTCTAAGGGAAAGGGTAGAACTGGCTAATAAATAATGAATAAATAATAAAACTTAAAATTTGTATCTAGGGATGCCTGGGTGGCTCAATCGGTTAAGCATCTGCCTTCGGCTCAGGTCATGATCCCAGAGTCCTGGGATCGAGCCCCGCATTGGGCTCCCTGCTCTGCGGGGAGCCTGTTTCTCCCTCTGCCTGCCACTGCCCCTGCTTGTGCTCCTCTCTCTCTCTGACAAATAAATAAAACCTTAAAAAAAAAAAAAAAAACTTATATCTAATAAACACTCCAGATTTGTGAGCTAGAGACTCTTACACACACACATATATATACAAACACATACACACACACACACACACACATATATATATAAAGTTGGAGTCAGTATCATACACAAGAAAGTACATGGGCTTGGGAAACAGAAGGACTTTTGTTTAGATCTGTTCTTGGCCACTTACTAGCTATGTGACATTTGACAGTTAAACCTTTGGGAATTAACACAAGAGAGTAATACTTTAGAATAAAAAGAGATCTTTAACTCAAAAGGTATTTTCAAATTCAGTGTGGAAGACTGCCATAGCAGGGGTATGGATAAATTTTATAATGATTTCTAGAAAAGGCCCCTTCTTAAAGAATTCCTAATTGTGTTCGTATAAAATGAGATAATGTTTTCAGTGAATGATGATTTAACAAAGTTTTATTGCTCAAAGCCATCTGACCCATTGATAAAATTTCTAATATTTACGACACTGTGTAGAACAGTCAAAAGCATTCCAGTGGAAGTTCTCACATCATCCATCAGTGACTTTGAAAACAGGCAGAGCTCTTTATGGTGACATCTGGCTAGTCTCGTGATAACCTCGGATCTTTTTATCTGGGATGCATCTACTGCAGCAATCACAGGCTTCTGTGGCTATCCAAGTTAACAACTTAGTACATTTGGGAAAATGCAAATTTGGTATCTTTTCAAGTATGTTGTTAATTGCATGTTTTTATTACCTTGGAAGGGGAAGGGGAGGTTCAGCAGTAGGGATAAACTAGATTCTTCTCCTCTCTGGTTAATACTCACAGAACTTCTGGGAAGTTCATTTTACTCCTTTACCTGTAAGATGGAAGGCAGTGTGGTAAAGTGAAAAAAGCAGCGAACTTGAAATCCGGAGTGAGATGAAGCAGCTATCATACTGAGTATCCACGATGTGCCAGGTACAAGCATTCTATAAATGTAAATACTGTGTATTCAGTATTATATATAGTATGTAAAGATATGTCTGTGTGTGTTTGTATACACACAGTGTGTGTGTGTGTGTCATTTATTTCAATAATGATATTCCAATCTGCCTTCAAATCTCAACTTCACTGCTTACCAGGTGGACAGGGGCAAATTACTTAATTACTCTGGCTTTTAATTTCTTATTAAATGAGTTATATTATAATATCTCTTTCACAAGATTGTTCTGAGGATAAATGGGCTAAAGTATGACAAAGTACGGGCGCCTGGGTGGCTCAGTCATTGAATATCGGCCTTTGGCTCAGGTCATGGTCCCAGGGTCCTGGGATCGAGCTCCGCATTGGGCTCCCTGCTCAGAGGGCAGCCTGCTTCTCCCTCTCCCACTCCCCCTGCTTGTGTTCCCTCTCTCTGTCAAATAAATAAAAATCTTTAAAAAAAGAAAAAGTATTTAGCAAGCTGCCTAGAACACAATAGGCACTCAATAAAATCATCATGTTTATTAGGCAAATGTTTAGCACTTAACATAAGCCTAACCTTATTTGCAATATTTTACAAATACTAACTTCTGAAAATCTTCATAACAATCCTTAGGCCACCTATTATTATTATCTCTCTTTTACTGATAGAGAAACTGAGAACCTGAGAGGTTAAATGACTCGCTCAAGATCACACAGTTAATAGAGACAGAATTAAAATTAAAACCCAGGCAATTTCATTCTAGAGTTTCTGTATCTAACCATCAAGCTCTACTGTCAGGGTTGTCTATGAACTGCCTAGCAAAACTTTTTTTTTTTAAGGTTTCCTTTAGATGTTTTAAAATGAAATAATATGAATCCAGCTTTGAAAAATTATGTCAAGATGATTGCAAACTGTATTATCAAATTATATAGACATATTTCAAATAACCAATTACTCAAGAAGAAGATTAACAATATACAGGAAGCCGTTGATACACAATTAGGATACTTCAAGGAGGGTTTAAGTGAAAAACCAATTTACAAAAGTGTGAGCAGGCCATAGGGAAGCCATAGGAGAGAGGAGAGTATCTCAGGTCAGAAACAGTGAGGCTGAGTAGATCAGAAAGTACAGAAGGAAGGAATCTTACTGGAACCCAGAAGGAGCAAATTGTGTAGGGAGCCCCCTGATGGTAAAATGATCGGGTCAAAAGAGGTAGCCAACCCAAAGTGACCAGGCAGGGAGGGAGGGAGGGGAGGGGACACTCTGGCCTCATTATGTCCCTCCTGAGGGTGTCCTACCGGATCCCTCACTGACAACTAGAAGTCAAAGAAGTCTGTTGATGTAGTCTATACAAATCAACCTCCTGGGGCAGGGAGCAAAGGGAGAAGGCTGGCTGAGGTATTTTTCTAGATTTCTAAAATACTAATATTAATTAATATTAATGTCAATACATTTTATGTACCATAACTTATTTTTTACCTCATCAAATATCTTCTTAGAATTTGTAATAGTTTCTTGTCTTCTAAAATAAGGTACATGGTACATAAATACATTTTTGTACTAACTCTAAAATAGTAACACCCTCAGGAATAACAAGCGTGTATAACCATTGGCCCTACACTAGTGTTCACATTTTGTAAACTGTTTCCTGATCCCAAAGTAAAATTTACACCATGGTCTTGTCCAACTGAGAGTCTAATTTGCTGGCAATCTCAATATAGCACAGTGGAACTCATCTCAATATTAGAGTCAGACAGATCATTTTGAATTTCAGCTCCTATTAGTATAGTTCTGATGTTGAACTAATGGAGCTGTTGGAAGAGATAATGTATATAAAGATTGACTGTAGAAATAGTGCCTGGCACAGTATAGGCACACAATTTATAGTTAAAATTATGAGTTATGGGCCAAATGACATGGGCAACTTGATAAAGTTCTTGAACCAAGGTTTTATAGGTAATTTTACTAGCTTGAGCCTAGGTGATGGTTCCTTGGAGCTATGGACTGAACCATGCCCTCCCACTCCCATTCATATGTTGAAATTCTAATCCCTAGGATCTCAAAATGTGACAGTATTTGGAGACAGGGGCTTTAAAAAGGTGATTAAGGTAAAATGAGGTCATTTGGGTGGGCCCTAATCCAGTGTGATTGGTGTCCTTATCAGAAGAGTAGATCAGGACAGACACACACAGACGGAAGCCTGGAAGACCAGGTAAGGGTTCAGGGAGAAGGTGGCCATCTAGACGAGAGGGGGAAATCTCAGAAGAAATTAATCCTGCCAGAACCTTGATTTCAGACTTCTGGCCTACAGAATTGTGAGAAAATAAATTTCTGTTGTTTAAACTACCCAATTCGGGGTACTCTGCTTTAACAATCTAACTCACACAGCTTTCTAAAATGCAGAGCTGATGGCATTTCTGAATACCAGTGATTGTGCTCAAGTAGATACAACGGCCCAGGCCCCTGCAAACTTAGAGGACCAGAAAACACCACTTGATCTTACACGAGTGGTGAAAGAAATTCTTAGAATATTTACCGTCATTGTTGGGGTTTTCTTTCCTCCCTGCACCTCCTGGATCTCTGCCTAGTAGGCAGCAGCGCCCCCACTGCCTCCAAGAACATTGAGTCTTATAAGAAAAGAAAAAAGATTTCCAAACTAGGCTTTTACATTTTAAAAGGAAATTCCCTGAGGTGAGCAGAGCATGGATTGTATGCCAAAGTAAAGACCAAAGAGAAAATAGACAGAAAAGGACCTCAAGGTGGACAGAAGAGATGGGGCCTTGCCTTGGAGGGCTTGAAGGCCAGGAGAGGGAGGATGAGATCGATCTTCAGAGAGAGTGGAGATGCCTTGTAGAGTGCCAGTAGAGTATCTGAGATGGCCAGCCAAGAGGCCATGTGGGAACCAAGCCAATGCCCTAGACCATTCCTGGCACGCACAGCTCCTCATCCACGGGAGGGATCAGCCACAGAAGCCATCTGTGGATCATCCAGCAAAAGGGAGTCAGCCTGTGCTATATAACTTTGCTGGGGCCCATCTGAACTACCCCCTGGGACCATAACCTAGCCCTGCTCATCGCCCCAAAAGAAGTGGTTCATGACAGCCCCCGCATCGAACAGAGTGATAGTGCTGGTACCTAATCAGGTGGAAGGACGGGGCAGAGTTATGCATGTATTACTCACCCTCTGGCAAACTCTTCAAATTTAGACAAACTGCTGCTGAAAGACAATTACTTTCATTTTGTAGATGAAAATTAATAATTTTCATTAAGATGAGACTAAGAGAAAAATTGTATTAATCCTGAATTATGTATGGGAGGTTTATTATGCTCCTCCTGGCAAGCTTACAAAGTAGGGGTTTAACTCCCTCTTACACGTGAGAAACTGCTGCTCACAAAAATTAAGTGTCTTGCCCAAGGTTAGAAAATCAGTTCATGACAATAATGAAAACAGTCAAATATTGAGTTCTTTACCACTCTATGCCAAGTAATTTTAAATGGTTTACCTTCTGTTATTTGTAACACATGGCATTCTTAGAAGGTATTATCAATATTATTATCATTCCCAAGGTACACATGGGAAAACTGAAGTGGGAAAAAGTAAATGATTCACCCAAGGTCACACATCTAATAAGTGACAGAACTGAGTTATGAACCAAGGCTATTTGACTTGGGGCCTGTGTTCTTAGCCACATTTTCTATACTCTTATTTTGGTCAAGAAATCTCCCAGCCATCAGAAATAACATTTAGGTATTTTATATATTACAGGAACATCTGAGATATATTTTATAATTACACACAGGTAAAACATTCTTTTCAGTCGTATCATCTTAGTGACCTGTAACATTGTGTAATTCAATATATAGATGCTCTTACAAAACCTATCCATTTATAACAATGCTAGGTGGCCTTCAGCTATTTTTGTGGTTGAAAGCACAAACTAAAACTACATCAAGTATCCAATGTCTTTATACTTTTCAGTGACATTAATTTTATTTTAGGTAATAACTGCTCCCATAATTACCTACCAAATCTTTAAAATTTCCAGGAATTTTTTTTTTTTTTACTATCCTCTCAAAACTTTAGCTGGTACCAAAGGGTGTGTGTGTGTGTCTGTGTCTGTGTGTGTGTGTGTGCACGTGCATGTGCTTGTGTGTATGTGATTTCTAGCCTAGATCTTTTTTTAAATTTAACACATTCCTCTTGGTTGTTTTCAATGAAAAATGGGGGGAAAAAATCTGGTCATTTTTCTCTTCATAACAATTCTCTACGTATTTGAACACAGTTGTTATTTGCAGCCTTTCCTTTGGGAGGCAAGCACC
This sequence comes from Mirounga leonina, assembly GCF_011800145.1. Classification (NCBI taxonomy): domain Eukaryota; kingdom Metazoa; phylum Chordata; class Mammalia; order Carnivora; family Phocidae; genus Mirounga; species Mirounga leonina. The sequence goes on along the minus strand of NW_023270752.1, from coordinate 13,866 downwards.
AGTCTAGAGATACATTGTAGTTCTAGGATTACTGAATTGGGAAGGCAGCAAGATGAATGGTAAGAGATTTAGATAAAAATGTATAGTCAGAAAAATAAGAAGATAATAAAAACGTTTAATTTTTGATACTGGATTCTACTTCACTATGTTATAAAGATATAATGATCTACTAACGTTTTGTCACTAAATATATCTATCCATCTGTAAAAAGGGAATAAAATACTTGACACTATGATCTGTGTATAAACTTTTCAATACAAAGTTAAGAGGAAAATTTTCTTGCACTCCAGTAAAAATTGGTTAACTTCAGAACCAGAGATATTTGACCAGGGTGAATTTTCTCTGTTTCAACGTGAACATCTTTTGTCTTGCTGGCCACCTCCCACTGGCAGTTGACCTCGCCTTCTTTCCCTACTCACTACTGTGATGGCCCCAGTCCCTTTCTTCTCTGGATAAGCCTTATGCTTTGTGTCCCCGCCCCCTGATGGGTGGGCCCTGCTCCTCCCCTCTGGAGCTACCACCAAGCTCTGTAACAGCCCTAACTCTTCGCTGGCTGACTTCGTTCACTAACCTAAATCCCCAGCACTCGCTCCTGCCCAGCCCCTCTCTCGCACTGTTTAGTTAGCAGGTACAAGAGCAAAAATAACTGGCAGCCAAACAAACATAAGAAAGCCCGTCCTGTAGCTAAAGAAGATACACACCTAGTTTATCAGATTAATATTTTATGCTACAGAATACATGTTAATGGGCAGCATGTTAATTAGCCATCAAAAGTAAACTGTTTATATATTATTCTTCCAAGATTCTGAACAATTAACCACAGCACTGAATAAGCAAATGCGAGCTAGAGACATAAATAAGAAGACAAATTATTCCGACTATATGTTGAATCTCAGCCAATGTTCCCATTTAAATACCTTATTTCATCTTCCCAGCAAAGCTCACTAAAGAAGTTCGATATTTTTATGGTTCTTTTTCAGATGAAGAAATTGTGGTGTAGAGGAAATAAGAAACTTACCTGAGACCACTGAGCTGGGAAATGATAGAGCTGGTAGTCAAACCTCATCCTTGGATACCCAAAGCTTAAGCTGTTCACTACCATGCTGTAAATCTCCACAATATATCAGCCCACTGGGGGGTAGTTGTAGATCTTCTGTATCTCTCCAAAGGCCTCAAGAACTCTTTAGAATTCTTCCTCAAAATTTAGGTCTTTACACAACACCATTTATGGATAGTCTATAATTGGGACCATAGTGGCATGTGGCTTTTTGTGGCTAAGTATAGTAGAAGATGTACCTGTGGTAAGAAACAACCACCATGTTTGAGAAAGGCTCAATATAGTAAATCCAATTCCAAAATATATCTCTTCCTACGAGAAATAAACAATAAAGCTTCATGGAAGATTTTTGTAGAAATTAAAGCCTTTGAAAAATTTAAACTTTGCTTTTGGATTATACATGTAGTATAAGTACATACTTTATACTGAGTGAAATAAATGTCAAAGGTAAGCATAATTCTTTCCTAAGATTCAAAAAAAAAAAAAAAAGATTTTTAGCTTCTACACCAGATAAATCAAAGTTATGGAAGATTCCTCAAAATCCTTTTTTGAGGTCATGCCCTGTTGATTTCATAATCAAATTATCATCACACTAATTTTCCACATCTGTAATTCTAAAAAGCCAGATTTCCAGGAAGACCCCCAAATTCCTGGAAAATAATATTTCAAACTCTGGATATTTCTCTCAGAATGACAAAAGATAAGTGATAACTTTCTTAGTCTTAGAATCTTCAGCATTTAACCTCTGAGAAGCTTGAATAAGGCCAAATATTACAAAGATCTTCATCCAAGACAGAACAGGAAAAATTTCACTAAATACTGCTTCTAAATACAGATGCCTTTTTACTGAGCCCTTAAAATTTATACCTATTCCCTTCTAGGAACAGATTTTTGTGACTATGGAAATATTTTCTTCTATGAATCACTGAAAAGATGGTATCTGTTTTCCCAAATTTATATACATTTTCTAAGAACTTCAAGTCATCTTGAATATTCAAAATAACACTGTACCTCTAATATTATTACAGAACTATACTATAATAATTATACTGTACTATATTAGAATGAGTGTCACTTTTCTGAACAAAACAAGGTTTTCTTTTTCTTTTTGAAAAAGATCCACATTATGAACTGTATACCTGTTTTAGTAAATATTATGCTTGATTGTGTAACACAAATGAAGAGTTAAACTGAACTCAAGAATTTTCAAAACTGACAGGCTTTCTAAAAGTTGTAACTTGGGGGCACCTGGGTGGCTCAGTCGTTAAGCGTCTACCTTCAGCTCAGGTCATGATCCCAGGGTCCTGGGATTGAGCCCCACATCAGGCTCCCTGCTCCACAGGAAGCCTGCTTCTCCCTCTCCCACTCCCCCTGCTTGTGTTCCCTCTCTGGCTGTGTCTCTCTGTCAAATAAATAAATAAAATCTTTAAAAAAATAAATAAATAAAAGTTGCAACTTGATCACAAAATACACTTTAGAAATGTGAAAGAAAATGAGCATAAATGGCACTTGGTTTTTGGAAACACAAGGCAAAAGATTAAAATTACAGGTGATTAGGTGATCTCTTCGCTGACTCTAAATAAATATATTATTTATTGCTCATTGACTATCCACTCAATTGCTATATCTCACACTCATTTCTTCACCACTTTTTATTCTGTTATATCTCCTGAGTAGATAGCCCAGAGATTTTAAAGGAACCAAAAGAGATAAATAAATGGCAATTTGCAGAGATTCTAAGTGAATTTTACCAGTGACATTCTGTCAAATGGAGTTCTTGTACCTCTCACTGTAATTCAGTGAGGGCTGGCTCTTAGAGATGCTAAACAGCTTTAGACGGTCTGACACTTAACAGCAACCAAAGCACTGGGGACAGCCATTCTGACCAAAAGACAGTGTTTTGCCCTTAGAAACAATATTCTGTATATAGCCTGTCATCATTAAACTTTATGTTCAAAAAAACATAAATATAAGAGCATATGCAAGCTTTTATAGAACAGCAGTGAAAGTCTACATTCATATTTTACTCTTTAAAATGCTTTAGATTTATAAATCAAGATCAAATTCATGGGGCTAAACCAATGAATATTGGAAAACCCTTTACTTTTTTTCTTATTTATTTATTTTATTTATTTATTACGGAAGTATAGTTGACATACAATGCTGTATTAGTTTCAGGTGTACATATAGGGACTCAGCAAGTCTACATATTACTCAATGTTCACCACGATAAGAATAGTAACCATTTGTTACTGAAAATGTCCATACAACAATATTATTGACTATATTTCCTAGGCTGTACTTTTCATCTCCGTGACTTATTTATTTTATACCTGGTAGCTTGTACCTCTCAATCCCCTTCACCCACCCTATTTCACCCACCCCCACCTAGCTCCCTTCTGGCAACCACCAGTTTGTTTTCTGTATTTAAGAGTCAGTTTGTTTTTTGTTTGTTTTTATTTTTTAAATTCCATATATAAGTGAAATTATATGGTATTTTTCTTTCTCGGTCTTAACTTTTTTCATATAATACCCTCTAGCTCCATCCATGTTATCACAAATGGCAAAATGTCATTCTTTTTTATGGTTGAGTAATATTCCAGTGTGTGTGTATGTATTATATATATATATGTAATATATATATACCACATTTCCCTTAACCATTCGCCTATTGATAGACACTTAGGTTGCTTCCATGTCTTCGCTATTTAAGTAATGCTGCCATAAACATAGGAGTGCATATATCTTTTTAAATTAGTGTTTTCCTTTTCTTTAGGTTAATACCAAGTGTTAAAATTATTGGGTCATATAGTATTTCTATTTTTAATTTTTTGAGGAACCTCCATACTGCTTTTCACAATGGTTACACCAATCTACATTCCCACCAACAGTTCATGAGGTTTCCCTTTCTCCACATCCTCGCCAACATTTGTTATTTCTTGTCTTTTAATTTCTAGTCATTCTGACAGGTGTAGGGTGATATCTAATTGTAGTGTTGATTTCCATTTCCCTGATGATAAGTGATGTTGAGCATCTTTTCATGTGTCTGTGGGTCATCTATAGGTCTTCAAACATCTTCTCCCATTCAGTAGGTTGCTTTTTTGTTTTGTTGATGGTTTCCTTTGCTATGCAAAAGCTTTTAATTTTGGTGTAGACCCAATAGTTTATTTTTGCTGTATTTCCCTTGCCTCGGGAGACATATCTATAAATATGTTGCTAAGGCTGAGATTCAAGGGATTACTCCTTATGTTTTCTTTTAGGAGTTTTATGGTCTCACATTTAGATCTTCACTCCATTTTGAGTTTACTTTTATGTACTATGTAAGAAAGTGGTCCAGTTTCATCCTCTTGCATGTAGCTGTTGTTTTCCCAACACCATTTATTGAAAAACTGTCTTTTCCCCATTTTATATTTGTGCATCCTTTGTTGCAGATTAATTGACCATATAAGCAATGGTTTATTTCTGGCCTTTTTGTGAAAAGTCCACACAATGAAAGCCTACATTAATACTCTTCTCTTAAAAATGGCTTAGATTTATAAATCAAGATCAACTTCATGGGGCTAAATAAATTAATAGTGAAAAATGCCTCCATTTTTTAAGTGCTGTAGTAGCCTAGCCAGGTTTGCTGCATAACAAATACTCCAAAAGTTCAGTTACTTACTAAATAAACATTTATTTCTTGCTCATATTACATGTCAATGACTGAGGGTTAACTGCTTGGTTCTGATTGTCTCTGCTCCATATGTCTCCTTATTCCTGCAGCCCGGCTAAAGGAGCAGCACTTTATGAGACAATTTCATACATACTTGCAGAAGAGAAAAGCAAGAGGCCTAGCTAGCTTAGGCAACATCATTGCACTGAAAGCGTTGGTTTCTATGTGGCAAACATCGTATTTCATTGGACAAAGTAGGCCACATGACCAAGACCAAAGAACAGGGGGGAAGGATTTATACTCCTCCTACTGGAGCAAGCAAGTCACACAGTAACGGCAATGATATGTAATCCTCTTGCTTCGAAGGAAGAAGTGAGGAATTGTGAATATAATCTATCTCAGTTCACCTTCTTGGTCACAGATACTTTCTACACTTACACACACAAAATTCATTCACACCTATAAGGAAGACGTCCTAAAAGCTTCAGCCAATCAAAACATCAGTCCTGAAGTTCATGATTCTATCTACATCAAATCAAAATAACTCCTCTTGATATGGACACATGTGAACTAAATAGACAAACTACCTTCTCCACACGCACTCGACATACAATGGTTGAAGAGAGGCAAGATAAACACATAAGCATTCCCATTTGAAGGAGGAAAAAGTGGAGAACACACAGCACTCACTGGTTCATAGACGCTCTGAAAGCCCACTGGGCAAACACCACAGCATTGGGGCGAGGGAAAACTACTTTCAGTCAGTCTTTGATTAGGAGTCTATAACCTGAAATGAGCTCCTCAGAGAATTTTCTCCAGGGCAACTGACTCCAACCTCTTCCATCCTTTTCCTTTACCCTCCTGACCACATGTGAATAAAAATTTGCCCTCCTTAGAGCTGAGTGGCTCTTCTGGCCTACTTCCTGCCCAGAGAAAACTGGGAGTTCACATGTCATTTCAAGCTATAAAAAAACCCACACATCTGCTCTTTCAAGGCTGGCAATAGTCTTGGCATTAAAACTCTCTCAATATTTTATCTTTATATATATCTGTTTGATCTCTTCTGCTCCATGTACTAATGGACACACTCACCTTTTTTTTTAACAAATCTGTTTTCTCTCTCTAAACTTAGTACAGGTATTTGAGCTCAGGCTTCATGAGATCTTTGGTTTTTTCCTTCCTGAGCCATTTTGTCCAACTGAAAGGATTTACTGAGGGCCACCTTAATCCAATCAGGTTTTGTGCACAAGCCAGTAATTTGGTCTTTGTCCCTAAACTGAGTCTTAATCTGCGTCTTAATTAGCCTTGGCGGCTCACAGTACTTAATCTTTTAACTGGTTAGAGATGAGGAACAGTTTGATTTTCTAACCTGTAAGTCCTGGACTTCCTCAGCAATTTAGTCTCCTTGTCATCCTTTAGGTTAAAGTCACTTAATGTTTGAGTTCATTCTCCTTCTTGTATTACCATATCAAATGCAGCTCTTAACAACCAATTCACCTTAGTAACATTTCAAATCCTCTTTACAGAAAGCTCTGGGTACATTATTATGTAAGTGTTTGCCTTCCAAGTTATCTCAGGTGACAGCTTTACCAAATGTTTTGCTCCTGCATAAAATGTGTCACCAATATTCCAACCTCCAGTAAGTTTGCTAACTGTTAGCTGTTTAGGCCCTAAAATCTAGGCTACATATTTTAAGTTTGTATTATGGTAACACTCCACTTCTAAGTATCAAATTCTGTACTTTTCAACTTCGCTGCCTAACAGCTGTAAAAATCTCATGAGCCTTCAAAAATAAGCATTTCGTTCTTGTTAATGTTTCATAGAGGCAGCTATTGGGCAGATGCAGCTATGTTGGCTCTAGTTGGCTCAGCTCCATGGGTCTTTCTTGAAGACCCAGGCTGAGGTTGAAAGCTGCGTGTGGTGCAGCATACCATTTTAGAGGCTAAGAAGAAAAGCAAGAGGCTGAGCCAATTCTCAGAACTTCCTTTAAAGCTTCTAATTGGATGTAGTATAGTCGTATCTGTTCACATTCCAATGGTGAGAAAAAAATGACATGGTTAAATCCAAAATCAATGGCAAAGAAGGGAGCATATATACTCCCCGCAACAGGTAGCAGGCAAGTCCCAAGGCCAAGGGCTGGGAGGCATAAACTGCTTATGAGGCGTGGGTACCATGTATAATTATGAGCAGTAATACAACCTACTCGATGTATAGGCTAGCAACTTCTTCAAATGATTCAAATGATTTTTAATATGATTTTTTTATATGATGCAAACATCCCCAATGAAAACAGTAAAAATAAGACCATACACTCATGCCACTTTCCCAGAAAAGCCAATCATCAATGGAGCTTCAGAAACAGCCCATGGTTTTAAAAAATGGTATTGAGTCTTGCTTTAAATTTCTATCATCCATAGGCACTGTTTAGGAGGTTCTTTTTCTGTGTCAGAAAACCTCCCTTTCTCTTATCTCCATCAGGGCAGCTCAACACAGCTGAGACTCTAAGACTCTTATTTGCAATGATCTCTGGCACACATCTGAAGACCAGGGCCACCCAACAGGAAACAAGTTCAGAGGTCAAATCTCGTCATTGCTGTTCATTCGTGTCCTTACGACCATCACTGTCATTACCGATATGGGCACTGCAGTAAGACATGCCAAGGCCTCTGAGGCCAGCCAGTGACTGGGATATAACAGACATTTTGTAGCTGTTTGTTGAACGCTATTAAATCATCTAACGTTACCAAAGCATGGGCTCGAATCTTTAAGTGGTCCCCACCATCATGCCAACCTGCTGATTTTGAGTAGGTAAGCAACATAGTTCCACCATGGCCCTCACCCCCTTCACTCCCAAACCACTGTCTAAGGATCTAAGTATATAATGATGTTGTTTACTTTCAAAAATAATTCAATCTAAGATGTAATTGATTTCACCCTTTTAAAATATGTTTGATTTTACAGGAAGACATCTTTTTATCCAAGTCTGTTTTTCTGTAAAGGAAATATTTTGGAGACAGAGAACTGCTTTTCCCTTCCCAACTTCAGAGTTCTGTCCCATCAACTTAAGAACAGAACAGGATGTTCGTTTCTGTCTCAAGAACAATGGACATGAGGTTCTTCTTCCTAGAGCATTCTCCTCCACACACCACACTTCCTCATGTAATTAATTCCTTAGAAAGCTAAGCCAAGGGAAGATTGTCATGACCCCTGGCAGTTTATGACCTTCTGATGTGACCTTTGATAGAAACACGTATTTCTTTTTCATAATGCTGACCATACTTGAAAATTTTACATTATGTCTGTAATTGGTAATGATTGACTGTCTCTCCAAGTAGAATTTTAGCTCCATGAGAGCAGAGTCCATACCTAACTTCTTCACAACTGTATACCCAATGGTTATTCTATGTGTTACACATTATATATATCACAAACATATGTTGAATATATGGCTGTGTAAGTGCCTAAATAAATGAGGGTTGGGGACTCTTGTTACATAATTCCTCTTTCTAAAGAGAGCAGCAACTTTCTATATAATCTCCTGATGGAGGAAAAAAGGCAGAAAAGCTCCTAAGTGCTTTCTTCCTTCCCCTCTGGATGTATCCACCCAATCTTGGTGGCCTCTTCCTGTTGGTTTACCTTTAAATACCCTTTCTTTCTGAACGTTTAGCACTTCATGACCACCCACGACCAAATATGTCCTTAGAAATTCCTCCAGTTACATGATTTTAAGTTGCACTGTGTGTTTGTGCATGTGTGTGAATGTGCACACACACATATATTTGTGTGTGATTTAGGAATTGTCTTGCTTAACTTAGGACATGATAATGCTAAGAGAAACAAATAAATACAAGGGTTATTGTATTTTTTTTTAATTTTGCAATCTGGGAGGTATTGAAAATGATGTCATTCCCTAATGACCTCATTCATGATGGAACTGTGAAGTGGGTTATGACAATGAAAGCATTACTGGGAGAGCTTCCAAATCCATCTGGCAAGCACAGAACGTATATTTTTAAAAACGATTGCTCAGTTTCTAAATGTAATGTGCTAAGATTCGATGTCAAATCAGTGGGAAAGTAAACATAAAAGACAGCAAACATAAATGATTAGTGTAGACCCAAAGCAAGAGAAAATTTTATATTTTGTAGACTTGATTATCAAGGTTTTCACATATGAATATCATGAGCACACATTTAATAGCACTTCTGAATTATGCTTCAGGAACTCACATTATTCCACTCTAATAACTTTTAACAGATTTTTTTCCAGGGAATGCATTTTTAAAACAGCTTTATTAAAGTATAAATTATATACAGTAAAATTTGCCTATTTTAAATGTTCAATTCAATGACTTATAATGTAGTCTCAACATATTTTTTCTTCAAACTAAATTTGTAAATTTCGTGGAAAAGAAAATGTATATGATATGAAATGGCATTCTATTTAAAATTATTTAAGAGCGTACTGGTGTGTACATACATTTTTATTTCCCCTTATTCTGGAACATAAATGTTACATTTTCAAACAAAACTAAAAGTGTTAAGTTTCACAGATCAAAAATTCCTTTTGAAAGTGAATTTTTAAAACCACATAGGTTTTTCCCCTATTAAGAGTTTTCCCTATTACCTCAGAGAAATAGTCAAAAGATAAGATACCTGGTAGTAGAAAAGCAAAACTAACTAAATAAATAAATAAAATTTAATTTAAAAAGTAAATAAAATGCAGCTTCTGTATTTAATTTCTAAATCAAGAATGTGGTATTATTCATTACTTTTCATATCATCTTGAAAAGCAATTGCATATACTAACCCAAGTCATCTAGGACATCTTCATCCAACTTATCAGACTTGATCCCTCACCCACTGGCTTGCTCAGGCACGGGTCAGACCCTACCTGGTCTGCCATGACCAGCAGATGGCTGAAACTCAAATGGTTTTTTCAAAGCTCTTCTCTACTGACTGAGTAGGAAGGGGCAAACATCTCCATCCTGCCCACTGTGGGTTAGGAGAGTTAACAGCACCCAAGTAGCCCCCTCTCAAAATCTTCCTCTCCATCTTTAATTCTCATAAACCTTTTATCTTAGTGCCTCAGCCAAAATTTCAATCAAATTTTAATTATTTGTACATACTGCTGCAGCAGAGCATCTTACTAAAGACTTGACTAGTGGGTTATCTCCTGAGGACTTAAAGAAAACTTTTTCACTGCTGTACAAGAAATGTTTCCTGACTCTCCTTGGGATGTTTGTAGTAAATTATTAATGGTGGTTAAGTCTAGGAGGTGGGAATGGAGAGGATCAGAGAATTTTCACTTCTTTATTATAAAGTAATATATATATATTTTTGTGTTTATTTATTTGCCTCCAGAAGCACATCTTACTTCTACAACATAAAACATGTTGGAGATTTGAAAGACAGGTAAAACGTGGCTATAAAAAGCTTAAAAATGAAACAATTAGGAAAGGAGGAAGTAAAAATTGTCTTGTAAGTAAAGCATGGAATAGGGATAGAATAAATAGAAGGGATACCTTTTGCTAATAAAAAGCTGGAATTTTCATATTTTCAGAGTCATTTTGATGTGGCTTCACCAAAGCTACGTTATGAAATTTTTTCTCAGGCAAAATAACTGTATCAAAATGAATGTGAAAAGTCGTTACATCAGAGTGGTCTGCTCACCTCACTATGGGAGCATCTCCCACCAACAAAAGTAATCGGCAAAGCAGCTCACCCTCTGACAAGTTTCTCAGAGCCACCCTTGCTTACTTTTACCCTGTTTTTCTTGGTACACATGGATGCCTATTCAGCTCCCTGATGCAGATTTTACTTACCCCCCTGGGATCTGTTCTTGTGTGGGACCTAGCTTCTCTCTATCTGATAAAAGATTTAGCTTGACCCTGGAACAAAAAATCTAGAATGTCGCTTCTCTATGTAAGCGCCTCTTGCTGCTCATATTGATCATTCCAAACTGTCTCCCGAATCTTGAAATATAAGCCTCCTTACCTGCTCCTTTTACTGTCCAGACATAGCCCCAGACTCTATTTCTAAAACTGTTCTATCAGTCATTTTCTCAGGTTTTTTTTCTACCTAAGGAAGGGCACATAGATGCTGTGCATCTTCCAGTGTCTTCTTCATAATGCGAACAGGGACACTGAATGATGTGGTCACCAAGCATCGAAATGATATCGCCCATCATTGCTGTCTCCTGCGGGTTTCCTGCTGTTACACAGAAACTGTCATGGTGCTGGGCACCAGTGAAGACATTTCAGGTTAGACTTCAAATTCAAAGTGACTCCCATGGAAAGGAACTTTAAATATCCTGCCCGCCACCATGACTCAAATGCCTGTTTATCCTGATAGAGACCCATAACCTTCAGAGACAGTAAGGCATGGCACTCAAGTGAAAGACCAAGGGCTCTCCTACCTAAACCATTCCAGAATTACACATAAAAAGAACATCCAGATTTACACGGGATATTAGAATAAAACAGCACTTTTCTAGAAACAGTTGAGATCCAGAGCTTAAAGGATGTGCTTTCTTAAGTAAAGTAGGACAAGTGTATACAAAAAAGTAACTGATGGTGTTCCATAGCTTGGGGACTTGATTGAGAATGTCTGCATCCATGTTTCAATCTGAGAACTGCCCTTAGTTAACTATGTAAGTGTATACACCACCTCTGCGGTCTCAGCCAAAGCGCAGGGAACTAGAAAGAGCCCACCTCCTATTATATTTCATTGAGAATTAATATTCTTTTTTTTTAAGGTTTTATTTATTTATTTGTCAGAGAGAGAGAGCACAAGCGGGGGGGAGCAGCAGGGAGAGGGATAAGGATCATGACCTGAGCCAGAGGCAGGTGCTTAACCAACTGTGCCACCCAGGTGTCCCAAGAATGAATCTTCTTTTAGAGAAAACAATCAAGTGGTCAGGAGAACAAGCTGCATTTTGTCATAGCAGTCACAAGTTGCTTTTTTACACTGAGAACCGAGAAGTTGGATTTGGTGCGTGTCCAGTTAAATTAGATTAGAATTGTCATCTCATCCACACTTATTTCGACGTAATTGCTACTGAAGCCAGTTAGAACAAATACAAGTAGGCACGCCACCCATCAGACTTCTCATTGAGTGCCCAAAGTATCTTGGGCACTCTGGTAGAATTGAAAAATAAAAAAAGTTTAAAAAATTCATCTTCATCCCAGCGTAGGAGTGAAGGGTGGCTAATAAAATGAAAGATCTTTATTTATGGAGCTGAGTTCATAGAACCCATCCAGTAGAATCCTGAATGTGCTCCTTATTTTCTCAGACATGTAAGGTATACCCAAATGTTTAACCTGGCATCTTCAGAAATCCTGCTGCTTCCATATTCTGGAAAATATAGGAGCCAAGACTTTTCTTCACCTCCATCCCTGGCAACTCCATTAGCTTGCCATGCCAGAGGAACACAGATGCTGTTGACTGTCCTACTAGCATGATAGTTTATCTTAAGTCTATCAGACTTTTTCACGTAATAAAAATACCCAAGAATTTAGGAGCATCTGTTTTGGTATCAACTCTTAGATCCCTACTGAATCACACCAAATAGATATCCATATTGAACTCACATAACTGCCATAATCTCCAGTGATATTTGGCCAGTCAAGGTTTAATTTCCTACCGTTACAGCCTACTCTGTTTATTTGAAAATAGTCGGATTCACAGGGGGGGACACACACAGACTCCAGGGACATGTACTTGTTTGGTGTGAGTCAGGGTGTTTGATTTCCTCTCTGAAAGATCCAAAAGCTGAATAAGGAAATAAACATAGGCTAGCGGAGACCCACTGGGGACTTTTTTCTGTTTGGTCAGTCACTTCTCTTGTTGGCACATGGCACTACATGTGCGACTTTTACTGCCCCCCCCCCCCCCCCCGCCTCTGGATATCCTCATTACATGAGAAAATGTAATAAAACCTTTGTTTTCCTGAGAGTAGTCCTATCCTTCACTTTCAACAGCACCTGAGGGCTCTTCACACATTCTAAAGGAAAACTTACAGCCAGGCAGATCTCTCCACTCCTACCTCCCTGCAACATACAGCGGCCACATAAGAGAACTATTTCCTGGTATGAATTACGTCCAACAATTCCTTTACAACAGCATGCCTAATGAGGCAAAACAGTCAACATGGAGAAGAAAACTCCATGCCACAAGGAGCCAGAAACATGGTTCTACGTGAGTAACTTCCTTCTCAATCACGAAGCAAACAAAACAGAAACATTATAGAAAATTCGTAAGAATGAAAAATTGTAATATTATAATTTAACAGGAAGTGTTAACCAAAAGGAGGAGCTAAAAAGAATGTTCCGCATTCAAATTTTTTTTTTTTTGGTTAGCAAGAATTGAAAATAGTCTATATAATGACTGGATGTATGCCTTTTAAAAAGACCGTCTTTGAAATGATTATCAGTCTATTCTTTCCTGATTTGAACTATAGGATAAAACCGATAGAGATTGAAGTTGAAATAGCATGTATGGTTTACCTAGTTTAAACATCTATAAAATACTACATAAAGAAAATGGGGAAGAAATAAGAAAAAAGTAGCAACACTAAAAAAATACTAATAAAAATGAGTCCAAATATTTTACTCTAGTTGACTAAGCTTTTGGCTTTGGAGTTTCAGGCTTTTTTAGGCTAATCTTCACTAGCAGTTTAAAACATCTGTGTATCACCATTTTCCCAACTCATAGGGAATCATAAACAAATTGACTTAAACAGTATGTTAGGGTGCGCCACCATAACAAATACCACAGACTGGGTGACTTAACAGAAATTTATTTTCTCACGTTTTGAAGGCTGGGAAGTCCAAAATCAAGGTGTGGGCCGATTGGGGTCCCGGTTAGAGATCTCTTCCCGGCTGCAGATGCTGTCTTCTTGCTGTCCTCACATGGCAGAGAGAGGGGAAAGCAAGGTCTCTCGTGGCTCTGCCTATGAGGGTACCAATCCCATCACGAGGGCCTCACCCTCATGACTTCATCTAAATCTAATTACTCCCCAAATGCCCTATATTCAAATACCCTCCCATCAGGGGCTGTAACTTTAACCTACGAATTGGTGTGGGAGGGAGACACAATTCAATCTGTGGCAAGCAGCAATAGTTCAGCTCTCCCCACCGCGGCGTGCACTCACGCAC
>NW_023270751.1:6755-17747 GCF_011800145.1 Mirounga leonina | reverse complement strand
TTTAATGGACTAAAAAGTGAAGAAAAGAGGAAGCACTTTTTTTTTTTAATATATTTATTTCAGAGAGAGAGCGAGGGGAGGGGGCGCAGAGGGAGAAGAGAATCTTAAGCAGACTCCCCACTGGGTGCAGAGCCCAGTGCAGGCTCCACTTGGGGCTCCACCCCAGGACCCTGAGATTATGACCTGAACTGAAACCAAGAGTTGGTGGCTCAATTGACTGCACCACCCAGGCGCCCCAGAGGAAGCACATTTTAAATTGTAACAGGCACACTTCAAAACCTTAATCAACTGCTTTATTGACCAGGTATATCTCTGTTCCCTACACTAAAGATGAATTTCTGTTTTTGTCATCAGCAGGACATACTTTAAGTGTAGTAGAACGGTCAAGGAGTAGGAAATTTGAGTAGAGGGAAGCTCGTTGAAAGCAGACGGGGCGGCAGGGGGAAGGTAGAGAAGGAAGGTGGGGAAGGTGAGGTCTTGGAGGGAAAAGTATTAGAAGAAGAAAGACTAAGGCGTTTCTGAGCAGAGGGAGGGGCTTTCTCTGAAGGTGCTGCTGAGACTGGGTGTAAGAAAAGAATAAAGCAATGTGTAGGGGAGGATAGGTGAGGGAACAATAGCATGGTTTAATAAAAATAAATCACACAGGGCGCCTGGGTGGCTCAGTCGTTAAGTGTCTGCCATCGGCTCAGGTCATGATCCCAGCGTCCTGGGATCGGCCCCCGCATCGGGCTCCCTGCTCAGCGGGAAGCCTGCTTCTCCCTCTCCCACTCCCCCTGCTTGTGTTCCCTCTCTTGCTGTGTCTCTCTCTGTCAAATAAATAAATAAAATCTTTTAAAAAAATAAATAAATAAAAATAAAAATAAATCACACATTTTCATTAGTATTTACCAAATCTTTATTACTGGGAAAGGGGCTTTCCTCTTTGCCATACTTACTGTGTTTCCATTAGGATTATTAATGGTCTTTATTCCTACATGTCTGTGGGAAAGTACTGGTGGTATTGCTGCTGACAGTTTTTAAGATGACTGATTCACCCTCAACTTGCACCCCCATTTCACACTGGAGAAAGTGTAACTGTTTTCACTCAAGCTTTGTTATCAGCAAAGTGAACGAGTGCAGTTTCCCACAGAAAGGGCACGTGGGCACAGCTATTTGTCGTCGTAATGTCATTTTTCCTGTTCGGGCCATGAACATACAAGGTCAGTACTCACGTTCAAAACTATCCACACATTCCCTCCCCGCAAGTTCTTTCCACTTTTTTCCCCAAAAATGGTTTTCTAATTTGAGGACAACTATTTGGTTAAGAACTGGTTTGCACTGAAAATTAATATAGAGTAATAGTCTTGGAATAAACTATTTAAAAGTTATACTCAAATTTGCCCTCTTTATTCTGTCATAGGAGCATAGGCATAGACAACATTCTAGAGCAATCCCCCAACAAGAACAGAGATCCTGGTTTGATCCTCTTTAAAATTCCCTAGGACAGATCATCTATGAGAATGACTTTAATAGCCCTTTTGACATTGTCAAATATCAAATATGCTCCCGTTTAATGACAGTGGAAATCCTGTACCTTAACATCAGGAGTTCAATAAAGCGAATCAAAGAAACGTTCTCATTACTCAGCCTTTGATTTTATATGTTCTAGTCCAATATTGACTTTTGTTCATTTAACAAAAGTAATAAGCATATATTTCAGGCATATCTAGCTTTTGTCCTATCATAAAAAAGCAAGACTATATATCATCCTTGTCCCCAAAATGGCCTCTATAGAGATCTTTATGTTTAAATGAAGTCATGTTTAAATGACTGCATATAAATATATTTCCACTTATATCACAAGGATTTCAGTAAGAGAAAGCATTTCTTTCTGAAATCAATTCACAAGTTGATCTGATCACTTTCATATGTAGAGTAACTGCTGCCGTTTTGACACAGATTTTTTTGAGATGTACATATTACCCATCATGACTCTTTTGCATGCCATATTAAGGGACATTTAGGCTTATATTCTACAAAAGACACAATAATAGCTACATTGACAAGTGCTTACTACCTCCCAGACCCCGTGCTGATGCATTCCTGGGAGGTGAGTATGTTGGCCCCATTCTACAGATGAGGAAAGAAAGGTTGCGAAAGGGTCCCTCCCCTGTGGAGGCGGCTCTGAACCTGCACTGAATATGCCTCTTCATAAAGCATGACAAATATGGTTCCAATTTCTGTATCTCAACCATTTAGGGCTAGAAAGAATTTATGTACAGCAAAATACAAAGAATCCAGAGAAGTACTTGAGGCTCTTTCCCATCTCACTGCAGACTATTAAGTTGAGAGGAGTATCATAAGCATAAGATGGCTCACTATTTCTGTGTAATAAGCAGAGTCCCAACACACAGCCCAAGTGACTCTTGGACATTTCCTTCATACACCTGAGTTCTGTATTAGTCTAGAGGACTGAACTGATAGGGGTGATGTGGAGCCTGGCAGAACTGTCTACATCAGAGCCTTCAGGAAGAAAATGCTAAAAACAGGAGGTCACTGTTGCTTAAGTTAAGCCTAAGATAGGAGAGCCAGGAAGTGCTGCAGCCCCTGTGGGAAAACCCACTGGTTCTCTAAGGTTCACTCAACAAAGGATCATTACACAGCTATTAAACTGTCTTAAATGCAGCCCAGGACAGTATTTCTACACAATATCCTCTCCTGCCGGGAGCATTGCATAGCAATCTGGGTCAACTCAGTTATCAGGATAAGCTGAACCATAAATTAATTTTCTATTCCCTGGCCATTCCTTGGGTTCGAAGCTATTTTTTTTTTTTTTTTAAGTTGAGAGTAGAGCAACGCACAAAAGAATATTTTCTGCTGCAGATTTAAGGGGCTAAGAAATGGAGAGGAAAACCACTGTTGGTAAACAATTATTCTTAAAAATTATGCAAATGTTTTACTTGTGAGCCCTCAAATGGGGTGGAACAGGGAAGCAATGTGTGAATGTCATCTAGAGGTGAGGTGCTGAAAGAAACCTGACAGTGGGAAGAGGGAGGAGGGACACCTGCTAAATGCCTCTGTGGTTTATGCTTACGTGTGTACCTGGGGGTGGCTGCGGGCGTGCCCAAGAGTGGGTTCCAGGAGGCATATCTCTGTGGGTTGTTTGTTGAGGCAGACTCTCCCTATGCCTGAACTAGTGAGTTCTTAACTCTTAGGGTCACCGCTTAATAGTTTGGAACTAAATAGGTAGTTAGAGCATGCTACAGTCAGCCTCTTTGCAAACACATGCCTTTGGTGAGTAGAAGGCTGAATCCCCCAGGGCTGTTACTAGGTGGCACTTACCGCTGGCCTGACACACTTGTCCCGCCCGTGGGGTTGGTCGGCACCCCTTCTGCGATGCTACATGTTTTTAATATTAACCCTGACCCCATTGTCCCTACAGAGGGGAAGGTAGGTCCACACTAGCACCATTCCCCACCTGAAAACGAGGCTCACCACTGCCTCTGATGTTCAGGGAGCACCCTTCCCTGCCTGGAGGCTCTGCTTTCTGACTCTTCATAGAATATCCCCACCTGTCCTAGGCTGCTGCTCAACCCTCCTGTCCTCACACTCCTGCATCTTATTCCTGAGAACCTTCTGCCTATACCAGGTTGACGATCATTGTTCCTCCCAGGAAATCCAGGCTGTCTTGACAGCAAGTCCCAGACTCTTCCTCAGCTTGGCTTGATGCACTCGTGTCCTTTGCACTTTAGTTGGACAAGCAGAGCAGACTTCTTTCAACACACTCATGATGGCCACAAGCAATAATAGCAGTTTCAAGTCCACCGAGGCTATCATTATGCACATTTTGCCATCTCTTGCTACTAATGTACAACAGGACACAATGTCCACGTATGTTCCAGGTCCTCAAACGCACTCAAGGAAAGCTGAGGCTTGTTCTGATTTAACTTTACACCCGTGTTTGCTCTTTTGCTTACTAACCTTGTTTCTATTTCCTCAAAACAAAATTTAAAGACAGCTCTTTAATAACGTATTCTAGACTTTTTCAGGGAGTGACCATCTCCCAGAATCTAGCCTTTCCTCCCTTTTGAATTTGGACATTTGTTCTTCTTTCCCCTCTCCTGTGGAGTCTCCTTCCCACACAAAAGGCCCACTGCTCTCCTGCCTCTCTAAGGTGGCAGTTGGCTCCCAGCCTCAAGGGAGAGCCTCCATGCCTTCCCTGTCATAGGAAGTCAGTCCCTCTGACTGACCCTGCCTCAAGCTGTCCACTATCAGAACAGTACCATGCCTTTTTATTCAGGAAAAACTGCATTGAACAAAAGGGTTTAAGATGCTCTACTAAGAACTGAGGAGGATACAAAGAATTCTGTCCCTCAAATAACTGACAGACTAGTTTCTCAGGCCTTGACCGTGACAAGCTTACTATTTCTGACAAACTCACATTCAGAACTAAAGACTGCATGTGTTATCCTCCCAGAGACATTAGCTTTTTAAAAGACTTAGCATGACATACCTGACAAATGGCTTAAAAAGTTTCTAGTGAGAATCCTGAATCATAATGCTAGTAATGTGAACAGAAGCCAACAAAAAGAAAATGGACAAGCTGATAATTCTACTTCAAGTTCAAGCTTTCTACAAAGTTGCACTATGAAGTAAAAACCATGAGTTTGAGCCCCACGTTGGGTGTAGAATTAACTTAAAACAACAGCAACAACAACAACAACAACAACAACAACAAGGAGCGTCTGGATGGCTCAGTTGGTAGAACATGCAACTCTTGATCTCGGGGTCATGAGTTCACTTAAGAAAAATAATAATCATTTAAAAACAAATAAATAAAAAGAATCTTAAAGAAAAAAACCACAATGATAATTCTACACTTGATCTTAGCCAAAAGGCCAAGAGCCGATCAACACAATGATAATTCTAATGAGGTTAGCCAAGAAGTAAATGGCAAAAAAATGTGAATCATCTAAGAAAACCATTTCAAATATGGCTTTATATATATTACCCTTAATGATGAATTGCATGCTATGTGTTGCCTTGATGTATTAGCTAATAAATGCATGAAGATATCATTACTGATATTATTTAAAGTGAAAAGTCACTTTATCTTTAATTTATTTAATTTAATTCATGTGTTTATAGCATATCTCATGTATTAGCACTATAGTATCTCTACATCATAATTAATTAATATACATCCATTGTGGTCTGTTGCACAAAACTTTTTTAGTGATAATGGTGTGAGATCACAAGACATTAGAAGAACACAGGTTGGGACCATGGAGAGTCTATTTGGCTCATAAACTCTTGAAGGTGAAATTTATCCCTTCCCCTGACATTGCCCTGTCAGGCTTAGTGGGCCTTCAAAATTTGTACCAGAATGCTTCTGACAGCAACAAATAATTAAAAATAGCTTCTGAAGGATCAAAGTCCAGTTCTAAACAGTGGAAAACAAAACTGCGTGCTCACCTCTCTTCTTTTTAACTTACATTTAAATAACCTGCTAAGCCTATTGGGTGAGTTACCTGTATGCCTGTTTGGCCTCCTCTTCTGTTCAAACCAGAAACAACCTAAACTGGATCTGTTGGCCTGTCACTGAGAAGAGCATGATACCTGGTAGCTAAAACAGAAGTCCATGATGTTCGCTTCCACAGCACATGATTGGAACAATATGGAGAAGACTGTCATGGCCCCAGCACAAGGATGCCACACAAATTCATGAAGTGTTCCATGTTAAAAAAAAAAAATGGAAGAGCATGTATTGAGCAAAGTTTCCCCAAGTTTAACGGATACAACTAAGTAACTTCATTCAACAGTTTAAACACCTTGGGGGTTAAACAATGATATTGTCTACAGCTACATTATAAGACATTATATAAAATCAACATGAACAGATATTTTTCCAAAGAAGACATCCAAATGGCCAACAGACACAGGAAAAAGTGCTCAACATCACTCGGCATCAGGGAAATTCAAATCAAAACCTCAATGAGATACCACCTCACACCAGTCAGAACGGCTAAAATTAACATGTCAGGAAATGACAGATGTTGGCAAGGATGCGGAGAAAGGGGAACCCTCCTACACTGTTGGTGGGAATGCAAGCTGGTGCAGCCACTCTGCAAAACAGTATGGAGGTTCCTCAAGAAGTTGAAAATAGAGCTACCAAAAGACCTAGCAATTGCACTACTGGGTATTTACCCCCAAGATACAAATGTAGGGATTCGAAGGGATACGTGCACCCCGATGTTTATAGCAACAATGTCCACAGTAGCCAAACTGTGGAAAGAGCCAAGATGTCCATCGACAGATGAATGGATAAAGAAGATGTGGTATATATATACAATGGAATATTATGCAGCCATCAAAAGGGATGAGATCTTGCCATCTGCAACGATGTGGATGGAACTGGAGGGTATTATGCTGAGTGAAATAAGTCAATCAGAGAAAGACATGTATCATATGACCACACTGATATGAGGAATTCTTAATCTCAGGAAACAAACTGAGGGTTGCTGGAGTGGTGGGGGGTGGGAGGGATGGGGTGGCTGCGTGATAGACATTGGGGAGGGTATGTGCTATGGTGAGCGCTGTGAATTGTGCAAGACTGCTGATTCACAGATCTGTACCTCTGAAACAAATAATACAGTATATGTTTAAAAAAAGAAGAAGATAGCAGGACGGGAAAAATGAAGGGGGGGAAATCGGAGGGGGAGATGAACCATGAGAGACTATGGACTCTGAAAAACAAACTGAGGGTTCTAGAGGGGAGGGGGGTGGGGGAATGGGTTAGCCTGGTGATGGGTATTAAAGACGGCACGTACTGCATGGAGCACTGGGTGTTATACGCAAACAATGAATCATGGAACACTACATCAAAAACTAATGATGTAATGTATGGTGATTAACATAACATAATAAAAAAAAAAGGAAAAAAATCATATCTACCTCAAGGGCCAGGTTTTGATGTGATAATGGTTAAGGGTAAATTGGTAACATTTGCTCTAATATTTACAGACTAAAATGGACTCTTTCATGTTAACAGCACAGAACTCTAGAATTTGGTCAAATATTTAACTAAGAGCTTCAACAGATTGTAGGTCTTTATTGAAAAAAGCTGACCCTCTGCATTGGCACTCTGATCATTAATGGGCTTCTATTTAGGCTAAAAGATACCTTAGGCTCTTGGATTTACAAAACAGAATGTTTATTCCAATGCGTACAATTTGGAGTCTAAAGCATGTGAATGTTAACAACCAAGGATAATAGTATTTCAAACACTTAGCTTATCAGAAGTTTAAGGGAAGTTAAGAAACTATTGCTTTTGTACCCAACCTTAGTAGCCAGGGAAACTTCCCTTCCACAATTCCATAATATTCCCTAATATTACATACTGAGCAATAATACAAACAGCACTAGGATTCACAGAACACACTCTGGTAAATGCTGCTCCTGACAAAATTCCTCGCTGCTTTTACCTGAACTGTGTAACCTGATTGTTTTCCTTTTGTTCCGACTTACAGATCCTTAAATCTGTTTCTTTTAAACTCTCAATAAGTCATTTATTTGAGGTGTCTAGTACATATGTCTCTTTATTCTTGCTGATGTTTTAGAGATATTTTCTATTTGCAAAACTAATGCATGTTTATTGTAGAAAAGTTGGTTTAAAAGAACATAAGGAAGAGAATATAAATCTACAATTTTCACACTGAGATGATCACTGTTAAAATATTGTTATGTTTATTTCCAATCTTGTTCCTATAGTACGCATATATTTTGTTTGTTTAAGAAATTAGAAATAAATTTTATATAAACTTATAGGTTGCTTTTTCCACTGACCATCAATATTGACTATTTCCCTCATGACAACTAAATATATCTGCAAAATATGATCTCCACTAGCTGCATAAGTCTATAATATGAATATACCTTCACTGATTTACTTGTTAGACACTCAGTTTTTTCGCTTTTAACTATTATAAATTTTAATATAATAGGAATAATTTTTGGAGAGAGAGAGAGAGACAGCATGTGTGTATGCGACCCCGGGGGTGGGGCGTGGGGGGGGCAAAGGGAGAGGGAGAGAGAATCTTAAGCAGGCTCCATGCCCAGCGCAGGGCTAGATCTCACAACCCTGTGATCATGAACTGAGCAGAAATCAAGAATTGGATGCTTAACCAACTGAACCACCCAGGCGCCACTAGGTATAAATTTTTTAAAAGGCATTATCAAATTGTTTTCCAGAAATTTTTGCCCATCTACACTTCTACCAGCAATGGATGAGAATACCTATCTCATCACACCCTCACCAGTATTGAATAATACAGGTTTTTGTTTTATTTTAACTTCACCAATTTAGTAGGTAAAAAACAGCATCTCATTTTAATTTGCATACACTTGCTAGTTATATAATGTTTCTTTGTTTGTTAATATCTAATTTGTATTTCTTCTCTGCTCATTGTCTTTCTCCTATATGAATCATTTCATTGATTTAAAAGTTATTTAGATAATGATAATTTTAATACTTTCTCTTTCAATATCGTGCATATATTTTCATTTGTTTGATATTAGAAATTTGTAAATTTTTATCGACAAATCTATTGATGTTTCCTTTTGTGGTTTCTTCAATTGCTTATACCATCCTTCCCTATCCCAAGATTAGCTGTATTTCCTGTGTTTTTGTTTCTTTTGTTTGTATGTGGTATGAGGAAGGAATCTAATTTAATTTTTATGTATATCAATTCTCTACCAATTTGTAATACCTCTGCTATCTTACATGTATCTGTTTTCTATTCCATTGATCTATTTTTGATCTCCTCTATTTTCATTTGTCTTTTTTGATTCAGTACCACTGTGTTGTAGGTACTATAGCTTCATGATAATTTCTTACACCCAATAGTTCAAGTCCTTTTTCTTAATTTCTTTTTTCACTAATCCTTTAGCTATTCTTGGATCATTTATTCTTTCACATGAATTTTAAGAATAGTTTGTGACATTCTTGGAATTTTTATTCTAAGATTTTCTTGGAATTTTTATTCGAATTGCATTGGATATAGAAATCAGTTTATGGGACGCCTGGGTGGCTCAGTTGGTTAAGTGGCTGCCTTCAGCCCGGGTCATGATCCCAGGGTCCTGGGATCGAGTCCCACATCGGGCTCCTTGCTCAGTGGGGAGCCTGCTTCTCTCTCTCTCTCCCTCTGCTTGTGCTCTCTCTGTCAAATAAATAAAACCTTAAAAAAAAAAAAGAAATCAGTTTATGTAGAATTTGCATCTCTTTGGTACTGATCTCTACATTCATGAAACTTGGTCTATTTCTCTATTTTTGGATCTTCCATGTCTTTCAATATTTTTTTTCTTTAGAGAGGGAGAGAGATGGGGGAGGGGCAGAGGGAGAGGGAGAAAAAAATCTTTTTTTTTTAATATTTTATTTATTTATTTGACACAGAGAGAGAGAGACAAGCAGGGGGAGGAGCAGGCAGAGGGAGAGGGAGAAGCAGCCTCCTCACTGAGCAAGGAGCCTCATGTGGGACTTGATCCCAGGACCCTGGGATCATGACCCGAGCTAAAGGCAGATGTTTAACAAGCTGAGCCACCCAGGCACCCCATGAGGCAGCATGAGAATCTTAAGCAGCCTCCACGCCCAGTGTGGAGCCTGACTCAGGGCTCGGTCTCACAACCCTGAGATCATAACCTGAGCCAAAATCAAGAATCCGACACCCAGCTGACTGAGCCTCCCATATGTCCCCCATGTCTTTTAATTATTTATAAGTGATTCCATAAAGTTCTTGCACACTTTTGTTCATTTTAATTTGAAGTATCCTGTAGTTTGTTGCTATCATCTTTTTCTACTACATTTTCTAGTTGGTTGTTGCATAAAAATGTTATTAATTTTTTAAAAACAATTTCATTAAAGTATAACATAAAATAAAATGCACACACTTTAAGTGTACAGTTAGATGAGTTTTGAGAAACACATACCGTCATGTAACCAACACCTCAGTCATGATACAGAATGTTTCCATTACCCCACATGGTTCCCATTCTCTACCCATGGCGACCCCAAGCACCATGGACTCACTGATAGCTTTGTAGCACTCTGGATCAGATTTGTATTTCCTAGAATTTTGTATAAATGGAATGAAACAACATATATTCTTTTGTGTCTGGCTTCCTTTTCTCAGCATTATGTTTTTAAAAGCCATCCAGATTGTGTGTATCAGTAATTAATTTCTTTACATTGCTTCCACTGTATAGATGCACTATATATTTTATATGCGTTCACCCCCAGACATTTGGGTTGTTTTCAGTTTGGGGCTATTTTGAATAAAGCTGCCATGAACAAGTCTTCTGTGAACATGCATTTTCATTTCTCTTGACTAAATAATGCCAAACTGTTTTCCAAAACAGTAGTGCTATTTTATATCTCCATCTGTAATGCATTCAGTTGCCCTATCTCTGCTAGCGGTTGGTGATTTGAATCTTTAGTAATTTGGTAATTTGAATCTTTCAGCAAACTCATCTATTGCATTTAAGTTTTCAAAATTATTGAATTTTAATATCTATTATCCTTTAATGTCTCTAGGATCATATTGATATCCTCTTTTTTATTTTTCTTTCTTGACCAGTCTAGCTAGATTTATTCACTTTACTGATTAAAAAAACAAAACAAAACTTTTATGTTGTATTTTTTGTAGTGCTTAACTGTTTTGTATTTCACTGATTTCTATTCTTGGCTTGATTATTCCCTTCCTAATTTGTGTTTAACTTATTCTTTTAGCACCTTAAGTTGGCAGCATGTTGATTTTAGACCTGTTCTTCCTAATATAAACATTAAAAGCTACAGATTTCTCTCTCAGTGCTATTTTCATGCTGCATCTCACAAATAATATGTTGTGTTTTTATTTTCATTTTTATTCAGTTCAAAATATTTCCTAATTTCCTATGTGACTTCTTTTACCCATGGGTTATTTAAAAATATTGTTGCTAAACATCCCTAACTGGTTCAGT
>NW_023270751.1:5957-6655 GCF_011800145.1 Mirounga leonina | reverse complement strand
AAAGAAAGAAAGAAAGAAAGAAAGAAAGAAAGAAAGAAAGAAAGAAATATTGTTGCTTAATTTCAAAATATTTGAGGATTTTCCAAATATCTTTCTGTTACTGAATTTATAAATGATTTATACATAAGTTGTTCAGCTCACTTATCAGTAGTTTATAGCTCATAGCCAGATTTTCTTGGCTTTTCCCTATAGGCAAATATTTCATATGACAGTACAAATTTTACAGTGGCTAGGACATCCAGTGTATTATTAAATTGTGAGGCAATAACAGGGATATTGCAAGTCTCATTTTAATGAGACTCTTCTAGCATTTCACTCTTTAATATGATATTTGCTATAGATTTTGAGGCAATATACTTTAACAAATTAAAGAGTATTTATATGAGCAAAAATTGGACATTTTCTACATCTGCTGATGTAACGATAGTATGATTTTTTTCTCTTTTAATTTTGTCAAAGTGATGAATTACATTGAAGATTTGCCTAATATTGTATCATCTTTGCAATCCTGAGATAAAACTTATTGCTCATTTTTTAAAATACAATTTTGGACTCATTTTTGCTTGCTTTGTTGTATTTTGATAGTGATTTTAATATATCTGAAATTTGTTTGGGGATATGATATGAGGTGAGAACCAAAATATATTCTGTAGGTAACTTTTCCTCTATCATTAGTTGAAAAATATATGTATTTCTTA
>NW_023270751.1:0-5857 GCF_011800145.1 Mirounga leonina | reverse complement strand
TAAATATTTTAATTGTTCTGTGGTTTTAATTAATGTTTTTTTTGAGATTTATTTATTTATTTATTTGTCCGCGAGCAAGCAAGAGCACAAACGGGGAGCGGCAGAGGGAGAGGAAGAAGCAAACTCCCCGCTGAGCAGGGAGCCCGAAGTGGGCTCCATCCCAGGACTCTGGGATCACGACCTGAGCCGAAGGTAGTCGCCCAACCAACTGAGCCACCCAGGCACCTTTAATTAATTTTTTTTTAAAGATTTTATTGATTTATCTGACAGAGACAGAATAGTGAGAGCAGGAACACAAGCAGGAGGAGTGGGAGAGGGAGAAGCAGGCTTCCTGCCGAGCAGGAAGCCCCATGCGGGACTCGATCCCAGGACCCCGGCATCATGACCCGAGCCAAAGGCAGACACCCAACGACTGAGCCACCCAGGCGCCCCTAGTTAATGTATTTTAATGTTATTGTACATTTCAGATTTTTCTTGAAAGTAGTCTGGGTATAAACAGTTGTTTTGTTTTGTTTTGTTTTACTCCAATAAAGGATTTTCTCATTTAAGAAAACTAAAAATATCACTCTCAAAAGGATGTCTATGTCTTGACCAGAAATATTTTTACTCAGTGAAAAATAATTTTTGATGAAAGAGAGCTCTGCTTATCTTTGCAAGGGGATTTACTACCTTCTATTGCCACAAATGCATTTCAATTGATGGGAAAGCAAGCCAGTCCACCTAGATGATAACCAAGGTTGGAATCCAGTTTGAGCTGCGCTTGGGGAAAGAAGCAGGCTTAGGTGACAGAAATAATCTGGTTCGGCTCCATTCTCCTCAAAAGCTCTCCAAGGCCTTGACCTTGGAGAGCAGGTAAGATTGTGGCCAGTCCCAAGCCCTTTGCCCAGATGTAGCTACTGCTACCAGTTTGTGTGTGTCCTTCCTTCCTAGGATGCATTCAAATACGTCTGTGTGTGTCTATATGTGTGTGCCTTCAGGAATATAGAGTTTACAGGTATGGATGTGTGTTGCTTTACACAAGGGGTATCACATGCCCTTGATGTTTTTACGCAACAGTGCCTTGGAGCTCTTTCCATGTGAATAACGGCCGAATGGTATACCATAGATGGGCAGCATTGTAACTTACTTATCTATCCTCTCATTGATGGGCATCAAGGTGGTTGGCAATTTTTCACCATTACATTGTAACAGCACCTTTTCAAGATAAAGTTTAAGGGTGTTCAATGGCATTGAGGTTCTCTACAGTGTGTCCTCCATCTATCTCTGAAGTCTCACCTCTACTTATGTACCCTCCCCAAATAGTACGCTCAGTCAAACTAGACTAACAGGATTTTCTGGCCTTTTCTTTTGAGATTAATTTATTTATTTATGAGGGGGGCACAGGGGAGTGAGGAGCAGAGGGAGAGAGAGAAACTCAAGTAGACGCCACATTGAGCGCAAAGCCCAATGTGGGTCTCGATCTTATGATCCACAAGATCATGACCTGAGCCAAAACCAGGTCAGATGCTTAACCAGCTGTGCCACCTAGGTGCCCCAGGATTTTCTGAACTTAAAACCTTTGTGCACATCAGTCCTTCCACCAGAAGGCCCTCTCCTCCCATCTTTCTAAATCTGACGTATGTTAGAAGGCCATCTCATATGCCCATTCTTCTGTGAAGACTTTCTTCTTCCCTGGTCTTCCAGCCTATCATAATCTCTTTTTTCCAAATATTTATTTTATTCTGCACTACATTTAATATGTGTATAATCTTTGGTATAATATTTCATGAGATTAGTAATCCTGATGTCTCCAGCCAGAAGCTAAGTACTTAAAGTCAGAGAAATTCTCTTGCCTTTCAGTTGAACTTCCCAGCTCTATTTTCTTTCCTCTCCAGGAATCCCTTCCTCCAAATCCAAACATAGTTGTCCATGTTACTCCACTTTTCACAAACGGATGGTGATGATGACATCATCCTTAACAGTTCCCTCATGATTGACACCACCAGTTTCCTCATTAAGTAGTCAGAACAAGGAGCGTCTTACAAGGTGATTCCTGACTGAGGCCTACAAACCCCTCCTTTTCCATTCCTCCACTCCCAATAACTCACCCTCTCTGCTGCCTGTGAGCCTGTATTAGTCAGGACAAGCTAGGCTAGTGGGAACAAGTAAATCCCCAAATCTTAGTGGTATAATACAACAGAGGATTTTCTCATCACATCACATTTGGCCATGGGTCAGAGTGGTCTCCTTGGCTCCTCCTTTAGCACCTCTGCCATCCTGTTGTCTTCACGTGTAACCACTCAGGTGAAAGAGTGTGTGTTGAAGACACACTGGCCTACCCAGAAGTGACCTACAACTCTTCCACTCATAGCCCAGTAGACACTGTTTGTGTCACAGGGCCAACACAACTGGAAAAGAGACTAGGAAGTGTAGGGGCCCACAAAGAATATTTGGAGAGTACGACTGTCTCTGTTGTAATAAATTTAGAGCTTTAAGAAATGGAGGCAGCAAGACACCGTAAAAGGCAAAAACAGAAATTTGAACTCTTCAGGGGAAGGGTTTCCACAGAAGCCCGGATGGAGTCTCTGACCAAAAGTATCTACCAAAAATATCTGACAATCTTGACTAGGTCACTCTGCCTAAAATTCTACCAATGAGAGAGGCATTTGGCTTAACAAATTTTCTTCTTGAAAACTGCAGATACGCAGAGAAATCTAAGTGGTTGTATTACCAACCACTTATAATTCAGATGGAGAACATTGATAGGACATTCAATTTGAATGTTGAATTATTCTATTTGACTTAATTCAGATAATTAATTATCTGATAAGGTATTATCTGATTATTATCAAATAAGGTTTTTCCCACAATCCCTAAGTGAGGTCAGTGAGAGAAGAGGGGAAAATAAAGAGGTGATTTTGGGGCAGGGACTAGTTTAGAAAGTGGGCATGCCTGGGGAATTTCCCAGTACCATGCCTGTGGAAGAAGCCAGCTACCATGCCTGGGGAAGGTGCCAGCTACCATGTTTGGGGAAGGTGCCAGCTACCATGCCTGGGGAAGGAGCCAGCTACCATGCCTGGGGAAGGTGCCAGCTACCATGCCTGGGGAAGGAGCCAGCTACCATGCCTGGGGAAGGTGCCAGCTACCATGCCTGGGGAAAGAGTTTAAGGTAACGGGAAAGAGGAAGAGTAGCAAAATGGAGGGATAGAGGAAGCCCCTATTTCCACATTTTTACTTCATTCACCTCTGGAAAGGGGGCAGATACTCCTCCTAGTTCTCTTTCTTATCACTTCCTCAGTCCTACCTTACCTTGCAGATTTCAGGCTGGCTTCATAGTGAGACGTAAATCTCTTTGAGAAGCATGGCAGAGTTAATAACTAATTAGATTAGCCTTATATTTTCAACTACTTTGTGGGTTATATAGGATTTTATAATCTCATCTGGGGATCAAAACAGCCATTTTAACTGTTTGTATAGAAAAAAAATTATAATGTTCTAAGTTCCAAACCCCAGGATTACATTTTTTAAAATAAGATATACTATTTTTTTTCTGATTATAAAAGTAATGCATGTAATAATAAACTTGGAAAAATATAGGAAAATATAAAGAAGCTAATTTAAGTCATCCATAGTTTCACATTAGAAACACAGCCCATTTTTTAGCCGGGGCAGGACACAGTGCCAGCTCCTAGCCAGAATTTACGTTTTTGCCACCCTGGGTACAGACCTGGAGCTCATTTCCTCTGCTGCTGTCAGATGTAGCCATGTAACCAAATCCTAGCCAATGAATGTAAGTAGAAGTTATACTTCTGGGCCTGGCCCATAAAAAGTTCCCACACCTGCACTTCCATACTCCCTTCCTTTCCAGCTAGCTAGAATGAAAATGGTCTCCAAGGCAACCTCGGAGGCCATGCATTCAGGATAGAAGTATCCCTATCAGCCTCCGTCCTGCAGTAGTTTTACAGAGGAGGGGCCTATGTCAATCTGTACATCCACCCAGTAGTGCTAAGGAAAGAAAAACAATCTTCTCTTGTATTAGTCTTCATACTTTTGTGTCTACCCCTTCCTACATTTAACCTGCCCTATTAATATAGCTAGGGATTGGGTAGATTTCCCTAGTAATCTGTAAACTATCTACCATGGGCCTCTCATACAGCATAGGCCCTCCACAAATATTTCTTGTTTGATTATAGATCAATTGGTTGACTGAACATATACATTTTCAATGCAATGATTCCTACAGGATCCCTTCCTTTTCACTACTAGAGTGGAGGCCTTGCTATCCAAGAGCCCCATTGCCAGCATCACTGGGATACTTTTGGTGGGCTATAGAATTTTCCATTTTTTCCTCTCCTCCACTGGGAAACAAGACCATAAATCTCTCAAAGCACAGTGAGAACTAATAAAGAAAGAGTTTAATATCTATTTTACAAATCCAGACTGTCCAGAGGAATGTCCTATCATCACATCTAAATTCTAACTAGTTGGCACCTGGGTGGCTCAGTTGTTAAGCATCTGCTTTCGGCTCAGGTCATGATCTCAGGGTCCTGGGATCGAGCCCTGCATCCCGCTCCCTGCTCTGCGGGAAGCCTGCTTCTCCCTCTCCCACTCCCCCGGTTTGTGTTCCCTCTCTTACTGTCTCTCTGTCAAAAAATAAATAAAATCTTTAAAAAATAAATAAATAAATAAATTCTAACTAGTATCTTTGGCAGGAGTTTCAGCACAATAAGCGTGCATTAATAAATCAATCTAAATACAATTTTCCCTGCCTAAAGCACATGTTGGTTCCAAGCAAGGAGACAGGCGACTTTTAAAACATCCATAATAAGCAAATATCCCCCACAAGTAAAGAAAAAGAACAAGGGGAAAGTGAAATTAGAGGACTGAAAATGAAGAGCAAGAAAATAAAAGAAAGGAAATGCTTAAACTGAAAAGATTTAGAAACGGACAAATGTATGTTAAAGAAAAATGAAAAGATGAGACAAAAAAGGTGAAAAGAAAGCTAGAGATCCAGGTAAGAGCCCTGAGACTTTTCAGCTTCTCTGTTGCCACTGGCTTGGTGACCTGGATGGAGTCTGATTCAGATTAGCAAAGGGTGGCCTTCCCACAGTTGCTAGATTTAATGGGTGTCCCCAAGACCTTTCATTCACTTCCCCCTCAATTAACATATCTCAGTGTGGAATTATGCTAATTATTCTGGAATTGCCTCTTCAAACCAGATTAACAGTTTCCTTGTGCCAGAGTGATGTAGTGCTGAGATTAATGGAAACCAGAAATGGTGTCAGATTATCACTCTTATGTGTTACACTCCTGCCACTGAACAGACATAAAGGGCATCTTGCAAGGGGACTTGTTGCCCAAAACCCACCCCTCTACCCTGCAAGTCAGACCCTGACAAAGGCCACTGTTGGGCCAGGTGGGACACTAATGACTATGTCAATGAAAAGCTGGTGGTATTGAGCTGGTCTTAGCAGTCACCATCAAACACTAACTTCTTGAAACACTAGAAGGACATATGTCAGTATCTAAGTAAACTGTCATACCAGATAGCAATCTTGAGAAAGAAGAACAAAGTTGAAGGTATCATAATCCCAGATTTCAAGATATACTACAAAGCTATAGTAAACAAAACAGTATGGTACTGACACAAAAATAGACACAGAGATTAATGCAACAGGACAGAGAGCCCAGAAATAAACCCACAACTATACAGTCAATTAACCTATGACAAAGGAGGAAAGAATATACAATAGCAGAAAGACAGTCTTTTCAATAAATGGTGCTGGGAAACCTGGACAGCTACATGCAAAAGAATGAAACTAGACCACTTTCTTACACCAACACAAAAATAAACTCAAAATGAATTAAAGAACTAAAT
>NW_023270750.1:2444-57594 GCF_011800145.1 Mirounga leonina | reverse complement strand
ATTAATAACAGCCATCATAATAAATGCAATGTGATATTGCACTGTTGGATATTCTTTCATTCCCATCATGATTATAATGATGAATACGTTTTCATATGCCTGTTGACCATTTGTAAGTCTTTGTGGATATTTTATCCTATTCCACAGGTTGCATTCTTATTTTGTTGATTGTTTATTTTGCTATGCAGAAACTTTTTAATTTGTCATAGTTTTACCTTTTCTTTCTTTTGTTGTCTGTCCTTTTGGTGTAAAAAAAAAAAATTCAAGATCATATCAAGGGTGTTTTCTCATGTATTTTCTTCCAACAGGTTTCTGGTCTCAGGTCTTATGTTTATGTCTTTAATCTACATTGAATTAATTTTTTATATGGTGTTCAATAGGGGTACAGTTTTATAATTTTTCATGTGGATATCCAGTTTTATTAGCACCACTAATGGAAGAGACTATTCTTTTCCCCATTGTTGGTTTTTGAGGTCTTTTTTGAAATTAGTTGACCATATACAGTGGGTTTATTTCTGGGTTTTCTGTACTGTTCCATTGATCTATAATGCTGTTTTTATGCCAGTACCATACTGTTCTGTTGACTATAGCTTTGTAATGCAGTGTGAAATTAGAAACTGTGATTTCTTCAGCTTTCTCTTCTCACTCAAAATTTTCATAGCTACATGGGGTCTTTTGGGGTTCCAAATAAATTCTAAGATTGTTTTTATTCTGATTTTTGTGGAAATTGCCATTGGGATTTTTTATTTTTATGTGTTTTTAATTTAAAGTCAAAATGAAAATTTAAAGTGAAAATTTAATTAACATTCAGTGTATTATTAGTTTAAGAGGCAGAATTTAGTGATTCATCAGTTGCATATAACACCCAGTGCTCATTACGCAAAGTGCCTTCTTTAATGCCCATCAGTCAGTTACCGCCCCCCCTTCCCTCCAGCAACCCTCAGTTTGTTTCCTATAGTTTGTCTTCTATGGTTTGTCTCTCTCTCTGTCATTATCTTATTTTATTTTTCCTTCCCTTCCCCTATGTTCATCTATTTTGTTTCATAAATTCAACATGAATGAAATCATATGATATTTGTCTTTGACTTATTTTGCTTAGCATAATACACTCTAGTTCCATCCACATCATTGCAAAAGGCAAGATTTCATTCTTTTTGATAGATGAGTAATATTCCATTGTATAATATAAAACATATCTTCTTTATTCATTCATCTGTCTATGGACATCTGGTCTCTCTCCATATTTTGGTTATTGTGAGCTTTGCTGCTTTAAACAATGGGATGCATGCACCCCTTCGAATCACTATGTTTGTATTCTTTGAATAAATACCTAGTAGAGTAATTGCTGGGTCTAGGGTAGCTCTATTTTTTTACATTTTGGAGGAACTTCCATACTGTTCTCCAGAGTTGCTGTGCAAGTTTGCATTCCCACCAACAATGTAAGAGGGTTCCCCTTTCTCTGGATTCTTACCAACCACCTAAATCCTAGTAGAATATAAAGGCAGGAACCTTTTTGACCTTGGTTGCAGCAGCTTCTTGTTAGACACATCTTCAAGAACAAGGGAAATGAAAGAAAAAATAAACTATTGGGGCTTAATGAAGATGAAAACCTTTTGCACAAAAAAGGAAAATGTCAGCAAAACTAAAAGACAACCTACAGAATGGAAGAAGATATTTATAAAAGAAGTCTTATCAGATAAAGTACTGGTATCCAAAATCAATGAAGAACTTCAAAAACAATACCCAAAAACAAACAAACAAACAAATCCAGTCAAGAAATGGGCAGGAGACCTGAACAGATGTTTCTCCAAAGCAGATATATAAATGGTCAACAGACACATGAAAAAAATGCTCACCATCACTTGCATCAAGGAAATACAAATAGAAACCAAAATGAGATACCACCTCACCCCAGTCAGAATGGCTAAAATTAACAACTCAGTAAAACAGCAGATGTTGCCATTGGGATTTTGATATGGATTGTATTGAATCTGTAGGTTGCTTTGGAAAGAATGGACATTTTAATAATATTATTTCTTCTAATCCATGAAATGTTCATCTTTTCATTTATTTGTGTCTTCCTCAACTTCTTTAATTAATATTTTATGGTTTAAATTGTACAGATATTTCATCTCTTAGATTAAATTTTTTTCAAAAGTGTTTTATTCTTTTTGATGGTATTTTTAATGGAAACATTATTATTATTTTTCAGATAGCTGTTTTTTAGTGTGAGGAACACAATGGATTTTATGTTGACTTTGCATCCTTCAAGGTTACTGAGTTTGTTTATTGTTTCTCACATTTTTTTTTTTTTGGTGGAGTCTATGATTTTCTGTATGTAAGATCACCTGATCTACACACAGTGACAATTTTTACTTCTTTTCTTATTTGTATAAATTTTATGTATTTTTCATGCCTAATTTCTCTGGGTAGGATTTCCAGCATATGTTAAATTAGAATGGTTAGAGTGGACACTATTGCCTTAATTCTAATTTTAGAGAAAATGCTTTCAGTCTTTTACAGTTGAGTTTGATGTTAGCTCAGGGCTTTTATTGTGTTGTACATTTCTGAAATTATGTCAAATCTTGACAAAATTGTATCTGTCTATCAAGATTATCATTATGTTATTATTCTTGATTTTATTAAAGTGATATATTGTTTTGATTGATTGATGTATGTTGAACCATCCTCACATCCCAGGGATAAATAAATTCAACTTGATCATAGAGTATGATCCTTTTATTGTGCTGTTGCTTTTGGTTTGGTAGTATTTGTTGAAGATTTTCGCATTTATGTTCATCAGGAATATTGGCCTGTAAAATCCTATTCTTACAATATTCTTGTCCAGTTTTTGTATTAGAGTAATGCAGACCTCATTGAATGAGTTTGAAAGGGGTCCTTCTTTTTAGTCTTTTGGATGATTCTTAAATGAGTGATGCTAATTTTTCTTTAGGTATTTGGTAGAATTCACTAGTAAAGCCATTTCACTATGGAGATTTTTTTGTTATAAAAAATTATTTTGGTTCCATTCTCTTTATTCGTTATTGGCCAATCCATGTTTTTATGTCTTGGTGACTTGCATGTGTCTAAGATGTATAATTGTTCACAGTGGTATGATCCTTTGTATTTCTATGGTATCATTCATAATGTTTCCTCTTGCATTCTGATTTTATGTAATTGAGTCCTCTCTTTTTTTTCTTGATAGGTCTAGCTAAAGGTTTATCAATTTTATTTATCTTTTCAAAACTTAAGCTCTTAGTTTTGTAAACTTTTTCTATTACTTTTCTATTCTTGATCTCATTTATTTCTGCCCTTATCTTTGTTATTCCCTTCATTTTTCTAATTTTGTGCTTAGTTTCCCTTTTTCTCATTCCTTGAGGTATAAATATAGGTTGTTTATGTGATATCTTTCTTTATTCCTAACATAGGCATTTATTGCTATAAACTGTTTTCTTAGAGCTTCTTTTGTTATAGCCGATAGGATTTGGCATATTTTGTTTCTGACTTTATTTGGCTCTATCTCTTCCCCCTCTCTCTTAGTCTCTGTGTCTCTCTATGTCTTCCTGGTATTCTCTCTGTCTGTCTCTCTATTTTTACCTTTTTGAGTAACTTCCATACTGTTCTCCAGAGTGGTTGCTCTAGTTTGCATTCCCATCAATGGTGTAAGAGAATTCCCCTTTCTCCACATCCTCGCCAACATCTGTTGTTACCTGAGTTGTTAATTATAGCCATTCTGACAGGCATGAGGTAATATCTCAATGTAGTTTTGATTTGTATTTCCCTGATGGTGAGTGATGTTGAGCCATCTGTATGTCTTCTTTGGAAAAATATCTATTCATATGTTCTGCCCATTTCTTACCTGGATTATTTGTTTTCTGGGTGTTGAGTTTGATAAGTTCTTTATAGATCTTGGATAGCAGCCCTTTATCTGATAAGACATTTGCAAATATCTTCTCCCATTGAGAATGTTGCCTTTTAGTTTTGTTGACTGTTTCCTTCACGTGCAGAAGATTTTTATCTTAATGAAGTCCCAAGAGTTCATGTTTGCTTTTGTCTCCCTTACCTCCAGAGATGTGTCCAGTAGTAAGTTGCTGTATCTGAAGTCAAAGAGGTTGCTGCCTGTGTTATCCTCTAGATTTTGATTGCTTTCTGTCTCTCAAATTTGGTCTTTCATCCATTATGCATTTATTTTGTGTATGTTATAAGAAAGTGGTCCAGTTTCCTTCTTCTGCATGTTGCTGTCCACTTTTCCCAACACCATTTGTTAAAGAGACTCTTTTTTCCACGGGATATTCTTTCCTGCTTTGTTGAAGATTAGTGACAATATATATATGTGTCTATTACTGGGCTTTCTACTCTACGCCATTGATCTTTGTGTCTGTTTATGTGCCTGCACCATACTGTCTTGATCACTACATCAGTGTAATACAGCTTGAATTCCAGAATTGTGATACCTCCAGGTTTGCTTTTCTTTTTCAAGATTGCTTTGGCTCTTCGGGGTCTTTTGTATATCCATATGAATTTTAGTATCATTTTTTCAAGCTCTGTGGAAAATGCTGGTGGTATTTTGATAGGGATTGTATTAAATATGTAGACTGCTTTACATAATATAGACATTTTAACAATATTTGTGCTTCCAATCCATGATCATGTTTTTATTTTTTTTTTCCATTTCTTTCTGTCCTCTTAAATTTCTTTCCTAAGTGTTTTATAGTTTTCAGAGTACAAGTCTTTTACTTCTTTGGTTAGGTTTATTCCTAGGAATCTGTTGGATATTGGTGCAATTGTAAATGGGATCAATTCCTTGATTGATTTTTCTGCTGCTTCATTATTGGTGTATAGAAAGGTAACAGATTTCAGGGGGACCTGGGTGGCTCAGTTTGTTAAGTGTCTGCCTTTGGTGTATATATATATATATATATATATATATATATATACCACTTATTTCCAAATAGTTATATTTATATAACTATATATATATATATATATTTATTTATATATACTATTACTATTACATATATATATATACCACATCTTTATCCATTCATCAATGGATGGACACTTGGGCTCTTTCTATAATCTGTCTATTGTAGATAATGCTGCTATAAGCACCACAGTGCATGTCTCTTTTAATTAGTATTTTTGTATTCTTTGTGTAAATACCTTGTAATACAATTGCTGGATGATAGGGTAGTTCTATTTTTTACTTTTTGGTGAAACTCCATAATGTTTTGCAGAATGGCAGCACCAATTTGTATTCCTACCAAAAGTGTAAGAGGGTTCCCCTTTCTCCACATCCTCGACAACACCAGTTGTTTCTTGTGTTGTTGATTTTCACCATTCTGACAGTATGTGGTGATATCTCATTGTAGTTTTGATTTCAATTTCCCTGTTGATAAGTGATGTTGACCACCTTTTCATATGTCTGTTGGTCATCTGGATGTCTTCTTTGGAAAAATGTCTCTGCATGTCTTCTGACCATTCTTAATTAGATTATTCATTTTTTGGGTGTTGAGCTTTATAAATTCTTTATATATTTTGGATACTAACTCTTAATCAGATTTGAAATTTGCCAATATCTTCTTCCTCTCAGAAGGTTGCCTTTTAGTTTTGTTGATTGTTTCCTTCACTGTATGGTAGCTTTTTTTAATATAAATTTTTAATCATTATTATGTTATGTTAATCACCATACATTACATCATTGGTTTGTTTTTTTTTTTAAGATTTTATTTATTTTTATTTGACTCAGAGAGAGAGATAGAGAGAGAGCACAAGCAGGGGGAGCGGCAGGCAGAGGCAGAGGGAGAAGCAGGCTGCCTGCTGAGCAAGGAGCCTGATGCGGGGCTCGATCCCAGGACCCTGGGATCATGACCTGAGCCGAAGGCAGCCGCTCAACTGACTGAGCCACCCAGGTGCCCCTACATCATTAGTTTTTGATGTAGTGTTCCATGATTCATTATTTGCATATAATACCCAGGGCTCCAAGCAGAATGTGCCTTCTTTAATACTGTATGGTAGCTTTTTATTTTGATGAAGTCTCAATTAATAGCCACATATTTGTGAATTTTCCAATTTTCCAATTTATGTGTTATCCTATAGTTCTGGAACAAGAAAGGATTATTTTCTTCCATCATTTTGCAGCATTGTACTGGACATTATAGCTAATGAAATCAGGCAAGCTAAAACAAAACATATGAAATGAAGGAGTAAGGAGTAATTGGCAGACAAAATATGTTCAGAAAAATCTTAAGAACTTTACACAAAAAGTAACTATAGCTTCTTGTTATGTCAAAAGTGATTCATAAAAAATTAGAATATTTTCTAGTAGTAAAAAAAACAAAACAAACAACAAAAACAGATGGAACCAGAAAGTAAAAGCAGCTTCATTTATATTATTTTATGGGTTTATTTGTATTCTCAGAAATTTCACATATTAACTCCCAACTACCAGACCATCAGAAGGTGACCATATTTAGCAGTAGGGCTTTTAAGGAATAATTAACTTAAAATGGGGACATGTGAGTATCCTAATCTAATCTGATTACTGTTCTTTAAAAAAAAAAAGATTGTATGCATTTATTTGAGAGAGAGAGAACAGGTCAGGGGAAGGGCAGAATCAGAGGTGGTTGCAGGCTCCCCAATGAGCAGGGACCCCAATGAGGGGCTTGATTTGAGGACCCTGAGATCATGACCTGAGCCAAAGGCAGAAGCTTAACTGACTGAGCCACCTAGGTGCCCCTGATTACTGTTCTTATAAGAAGAGAATAGGACATACAGAGTGAAACAATGGGCACTGGTGCACAGAGGAATGGTCATTTGAAGAGACAGCAATAGGTCAGCCATAGGAAAACAAAAGAGAAATAACTCAGAAGAAACAACCCTGCCCAAACCTTCATCTTAAACTTTTCAACTCCAGGACTGTTTGAAAAGAATTTCTGTTGTTTAAATTATTCAGTCTATGGCATTTTTATATGGCACCAGTGGCCAACTAACACAGATTTGGATGTGAAAATGCAGTGTTTAGTGATGAATTTAACAATATATGTAATTGACTTATGTCCTCAAAGTGTAAAAATTGCTAATAGAATTTTTAAAGTTTTTTTTTTTAAATGAAGAAATATACCACCTCTGTTGCTCACTGTACTCAATATTGGGCTAGATTAAATTCCAATCAGAAGTTTTCCAAGTGATTTTGAAATTGCTAAAATGATTAAAACGTTAATATGATGATGGTCCATGTGTGGCATGTCTTATGGTATTGCTAAAGGCCCTGATGATAGCAGAAAATGATGAGGATAAGGATAAAGATACAACCCAAACAAATCCATGATGAATGTTGTGGTGTTAATAAGAGATTCCTAGGTGATAGAAACCAGATACAGGAAACTTGGAGATTGCATCATCCAGGATATCTAGAAAGGCAATAATTTAGAGCAAACATTAAAAAATGAATAAATAATTATGCATTTTCTAGAGGACAAGGGGAATATTACAGGATCAGATTCTGAAAATAGACTCCACTTTATCCCAACAATAAAGAAGATCTTGCTGATTTTCATTATGATGCTGGTCCCAAGAGGAGACATGACTCTTACATACTCATTAGGGTGTCACTGACATTATTTGACAACTGTTAAAGATGTTAGGAAATATGAGTTTTGGGGAAGCTTCTATCCTGGTATCTCTATTCATTAGTGAGAACCTCTAGGAAAGTTATTTCACTGGAGTCTGGCTTGAATCCAGGGAGAGAGTAAAGGAAAAATCAATAGGACATTTGGTGGCTCAAGGACTTAAACAATAACCATATTACTAATCCCAAAGTCAGGGTAGTATGTCTCTTAGTGATTCTCACTATTGCAACTTAACTGAAATTATCAGAATCGATTAAGGATTAGTGGAGGCAGACCTAAATGTAAATTGTTACACGCCTTAGAAGCAAATCAATCTATTAGAATTCAATGGCCACAAACGTATAATGAATAATTAAAGGGATGCTGCATGGCTTATTCTAAGGAGATCCAGTGAGAGCTCATCCTTTATATCACTGGGAAAAGGACAGTAGCGTCAACTCTCAACTCAGAGATGGGAAATGAGGGCAGAGTCTCAAAGGCTTTGGAATCTGAGAAATGAAATTTAGGCACATCTGAAAGTCTGACCTCCTGGGAGAATCTCATGTACTATATAAAGGTCCATCTGAAGCTGTGTTGAGTCTTTCTCCTTATTAGAGAAAGAGTTGCCAAAGGCATAGGACATTAAGGACACTTTTCCTCTTAGAACTTGGAGATGGCACAGGGAAAACACACACTGGCATGTACATGTCAGAGAAGCTCAATCAGAATCATTTGAGGATGATGGGAAAGGGGACACATGAAACAAGAACCTAGAGGCATATGGGGAAGTTATTTGCAGTTTTATGGCTCTTCTTGACTTCAAAATAAGACTTGTTTTTTAACAAACAGTGTAAGGAGAAACCCCAAATTAATTATTTTTATTTTATTTCATTTTATTTTATTTTTACTTGTTTCTCTACTAAAATTACTCAGCAGTCTTTTTCTAAAAATGCTATTCTTATTTTTTAAGTATTTATTCAAATTCCAGTTAGTTAACATGCAGTATAATATCTATAATTATATATATAATGTACAGTATATGTGCATATGTACATATTATACATAATTATAATACATTATACATAATATATGTATATGTATAATATGTATGTATAATATGTATGTATAATATTATACATAAAAAATATATGTATAATACATTTTTTCATTTTATTTAATTTTACTTCTTTCTCTACTAAAATTACTTTGAAAATCTTCTCAGCAGTCTTTTCCTAAACACGCTGTTCTTATTTTCTAAGTATTTATTCAAATTCCATATATATATTATATGTATATTATATCACAGTGTAATATTAGTTAGGTGTACAACATAGTATTTCAACACTTTAATAAAATACCAGGTGCTCATCACAATTGCACTCCTTAATCCCCATCACCTATTTCATTCTCCCACCTGCCCCCTCTGGTAACCCTCAGTTTGTTCTGTATAGTTAAGAGTCTCTCTCTTTTTCCTTTGTTCATTTGTTTTGTGTCTTAAATTCCACACATGAATGAAGTTCATATGGTATTTGTCTTTCTTTGATTGGCTTATTTTGCTTAACATTATACTCTCTAGATCATCCATGTTGTTGTAAATGACAAGACTTCATTCTCTTTTATAACTGAGTAACATACCATTTTATATATGTATATACATATTCCACTCTACCTTTAATCAAAAATAAAATGTCTAATACCTTTTAACCCTTATGAGATCTTCCATTCTCTGTCATTTATTCAGTTTTAGATTATTAAGTAATTACCTTTGAAAACAAAGTATGATATCAAAATATTCAAAACAATCTTATTTTTATAAGTGGTCTTGTTAAACAGGGAATTTCTTGCCTAAAGTCCATGGGAGTGATAGAAATATTTATTTTGTCTATTAAATATGTTAAAGTATTTGATATTGGGGCACCTTAGTGGCTCAGTTAGTTGAGTATCTGACTCTTGATTTCAGCTCAGGTTATGATTTCAGGGTGCTGGATCAAGCCCTGCATCAGACTCCATGTTCAGTGGGGAGTCTGCTGGAGATTATCTCTCTCCCTCCCCCTCTGTCCCTCCCCCCACCTGTGCTCTCTCTTTCTCTCTCTCTAAAATAAACAAATACATATTTAAAAAATAAAATTAAAATTATCTGATATTTATATGCACATACTTTTTACTTCAAAATATGACTTTATATCCCATTAACACAGTAACTATTTGGAAATAAGTGGTTGCAAAGCATTGTTTACTTTAAGATGAGAAAAATAACTTTTTGGTTTTATATATTTAACTTAATCAACAGAAACATAACATTGAACTATAGGAAAATGTCATATTAAATATTAATAACTGTTTTTGATTATGGAAACTATTAATAATTGTGCCTGATTGCAAAACCAGTATGGATGACTTTCAGATGTTAAAATAAATATTTGTTTTATTAATAAAAATTTATGTCCACATGTGAGACAAAGACAGCATTGGTCAAACTATATATATGTCTATTTTGCACTCCTCTGAATTATAGATTAATAGGAGTTCAACCAAATGGAACTTCCTCAGAAGTTAAGAAATCATCACATTGAAAGTAGCAGAAACTGAATAAAGAATCAATAGAAAGTCTAAGTCTACTTTTCCAGGTGGAAAGAGGAAACATCAGAGTAAGCACAAAGGAACCTTCAATCTGGCTCACTGTCACATGGAGAATGAATAATTACTGTTCTTGTTCCAGTGTACAAACACTGTCGATGCTGGATTACTCAGATAATTAAGGCTTAAGGCACTGAAATGAAAATGATTGAAAGGCCTTCCATATGTAGAAGGGCCTAAGTAGGATAATGATGATCCAATTTCCACTACATTTGGCTTTGAAGAGAAACTCCATGTCATGGTCTGATGATTGGGAAGATGAGTGATAATGTAGGAGAGATGGCCTCAGACATGACTGAGAAAGGCTGATGAGAAAGATTCCAAGGGTGGATAAAACGTTTCTACAGTTAGTACTGAATTAGAACCTTGTGTATGAAAAGCTGAGTTTCATTTACAGAAGTTAAGGAAATTTTTTTCTTAAATTAGTGTTCACTGAGAAAGACACACATATTGTGAGGGGTTGAAGGAGGTTGTATGGAAATCTAAAGAAATTGTCACTGAAGTGCAGCTAAAGTAC
The DNA here is from genome assembly GCF_011800145.1 of Mirounga leonina. Taxonomy (NCBI): domain Eukaryota; kingdom Metazoa; phylum Chordata; class Mammalia; order Carnivora; family Phocidae; genus Mirounga; species Mirounga leonina. The sequence goes on along the minus strand of NW_023270750.1, from coordinate 46,830 downwards.
AATTAAAAGGTGATGGGTATTAAGGAGGGCACCTGTTGTGATGAACACTGGGTGTTATACACAACTAATGAACCATTGAACACTACATCAAAAACTAATGATGTACTCAGTGTCGGCTAGCTGAACATAATAATAAAAAAATAAAATAAAAAAGATAAGGAAGATCTGAGGGACAAAATTATGATGAAAGATCTTCCCAATGGGGTTTTGGAGTGATCATGGATTATGTCTTGTGTGAGTCTAAAATGGGAGGACACTCAATTTTTCTCACTAGATACAGTTGACATCTCTAATTTGTGCTTTTTCTTGGTGTTAGTTAAATCCTTGCTAGTGTTGCATGCTAATAATCTGCCTTATAGTCTTAAATTTTATTCTTTTCATAAGAAAATGGTACTATACATTTTTAAACCAATTTGACAAAATTACCAGGGTAGCTTTCTGTTTTGTTTTTTAGTAAATATCTTCACAAAGAAATAGCAAATAATATTGATGATATTTTCCTTTTAAATATTTTATTTATTTATTTATTTGAGAGAGAGAGCGATAGAGCATGCAATAGAACATGAGTGGGGTGAAGTGGCAAAGGGAGAGGGAGGAGCAGACTCCCCACTAAGCAGGGAGCCCTACTCCTGCCTGGATCTCAGGACCCTGGGATCATGACCTGAGCTAAAGGCAAATGCACACCACTGAGCCAGCCAGGCACCCCGGTGATGATATTTTCACCAAAAAAAATAGGTTTTTAATGAAAACATGGGATAAAACTTAATGTCTTTCAATGAGAAGTGGGTAATATATTAGAATATCAACTAACATTAATGATTATTAAACAGTTTGCAATATGCTACAAACAGAAAATTCATCCATGGCTTCTTTTTTTTCCCATAATCTCTCATCCATGACTTCTAACCCACATCACCACTTACATCAATTAGGATATTTTTGCATAACAAATATGCATTCTATTACAATTAGAATTATGTATCCAATTCTGCAATTCCCGTTGAAATAAATTTACTCAAAAATCATTTCAAGTATTGAGTTAGGGAGGGAAGTGGAATTATTTTCATCTGTCATAAAGAATTTTAAGTCCAGTTATGTTGGACTGTTTTGCTTATATTAGTTTTATATCTGAGTAAACTATAAATATAGATATCTAGGTATTTTAAATTTTCCATCTATCCCATGATGCTAAAATATACATGTTTCAAAAATAAAGAAGCAGATAATATTTTGTTACTTTAATATAACTTTTTTCTTTATTCAATAGGTGGCTTTTAATTTTAAAATATGATGAATCAAACAGTAATAATGGAATTCTTGCTTCTGAGATTTACTGAGAACCAGTTGCTATTGAGGCTACATGCTGTGTTCCTCTTACTGATCTACCTACTGGCCATAGTGGAGAATTTAATTATCATCCTCCTCACAATTCTTGACCAACACCTCCACACTCCAATGTACTTTTTCCTAAGGCACTTACCCTTCTTAGATATGTGTCTCATTTCTGCCACAGTCCCCAAATCCATCCTCAACTCCATCGCCTTCACTGACTCCATCTCTTTTCTGGGATGTGTGTTACAGTTCTTCCTTGTGATACTAATGTTTGGGTCCGAGATTAGCATTCTCACTGCAATGTCCTATGACCACTATATTGCCATCTGTCGCCCTCTTCATTATAAGGCTGTTATGAGCAAAGAGGTCTGTGTCCAGCTGGTGTTAGTCTCCTGGCTCAGTGGAGGGGTCTTTGGAGTCTTGTACTCAGCTGGGACATTCTCTTTAAATTTTTGTGGGTCCACTAAGATACATCAGTTATTTTGTGATGTGCCTGCCCTACTGAAGCTCACTTGTTCTGTGGAACATGCAACTATTAATGTCAGTGTGGCCATTGGGGTCTGTTATGGATTTTCATGTTTAGTTTGCATTGTGGTCTCTTATGTACATGTTTTCTCTACCGTGTTAAAGATCCCAACCAGACAGAAGCAGGGCAAAGCCTTTTCCACCTGCTTGCCTCACCTCTTTGGAGTGAGTCCATTCCTTCTAACAGGTGCTATTGCTTATTTAAAGCCAAACTCTGATGAACCTTCTCTTCCTGACTTGTTCGTGTCTATGTTCTATTCTGTGGTACCCCCAACCTTGAACCCTGTTATCTACTGTCTGAGGAGAAAAGATATTAAATTAGCTCTTGTTAAAGTCCTATGGAGATTAGCTGATTATTTTACAGGAAAATTAAAGTTAAGCAAAAAAAAAAAAAAGGAAAGGAAAGAAAAGAAAAGAAAAAAGAAATTAAAATTAAGCTACTTGCTTTTATTTGATTTTAATAATACAACTCTTTCTATGGAGAGAACATTTTGAAAACAGATGTTGAAAATGTTGCCCCATTTCATATTGCATCAATTGTGTCCTGAATAAAACTTTGTTTCAAAAAGAAAAAATATATATATTAAAAGGAGTAATGGAAAGGTGATTAAATTTGAAGTTGTTTATTACTCAATTAAATAGCTGTTTGGAATTATTTCTACTAAAGATCAATAATATATCATAGAGTCTTGTTAGTAATAATCTCAGGTTGTCAATTTTTTTTAAAATTCATTTCAGAGAGAGAGAGTAGGAACAGGAACAGGGGGGAAGGAGGAGCAGAGTCCCCGCTGAGCAGGGAGCCTGACTCTGGGCTCAATTCCAGGACCCCAGGATCATGACCTGAGCCAAAGGCAGATGTTTGACTGAACAGCTCAGGCGCCCCTCTGATTGTCAGTTATAATAGAAATTAATTTTCTCTTATATTCCTTCACTTTCTATCTTAATTATATAGAAATTATGAAATTTTTTTCTCTTACTTCTTCAGTGACTTGGACTCCTGTGATAAGCTACATATACAATGAGATTTGCATGAGATTTTTATTCCTCCAAAACTATCATCTTCCATGACATTTCATTTATATCATTTTTTTAAAAGATTTTATTTATTTATTTGAGAGAGAGAATGAGAGACAGAGAGCATGAGAGGGAGGAGGGTCAGAGGGAGAAGCAGACTCCCTGCCGAGCAGGGAGCCCGATGCGGGACTCGATCCCGGAACTCCAGGATCATGACCTGAGCCGAAGGCAGTCGTGTAACCAACTGAGCCACCCAGGCGCCCTCATTTATATCATTTTTTTAATATCCTAGATTTTGCATCTATATTTTATTCATTTTACTTTATAGGATTTGCTTTTCAATATCTGATGGGAATTTGATTATTTATTTATTTGTTTGTTTGTTTGTTTGTTTATTTTTAAGTAGGTGCCACACTCAGCATGGAGCCCAACGTGGGGCTTGAACTCATGACCATGGGATCCAGACCTGAGCTGAGATCCAGAGTCGGGACACTTAACCAACTGAGCCACCAAGCCACCCTGAAAATTTGATTTTAATATAAATTAATCTTGACTAAATTTTGCAATTTAGGAAAATACTCAATTTACTCACAAGCTTCAGTTATTTGACATATATGTCTTATGATGGATTTTATAGAGTTACTCATATATGTAAGTAGATTATTCTCTTACATCTTTGTTTCTTTTGATGAAAATCCTATTTTTGTACTCATATATTTTTCTCTTTATCTAATTAACTTTTATCTAATGTGCTGATGTTAGATATTGGGTTAATTATTTTTTTTTAATAATGTTGGAATTTATGAAAATAGCATCTGGCACTGTCTCTCTCATTGTGATAAATCCCACATCGACTTTTTCCAGGTTTCAGTGTCATGTAACATTTCAAATAACCTAGATATTTAAAATTATTTCCATTTTTTGCTGCAGAAAACTATCTTGTCACTTTTATTCTTCCAACCAATGTGAAGTGATGTGAATATAGTTAAACAGATGGAAAAAGGAGACCAAGGGAAGATGGGTAGCTTGTTATGTTATATGGCTCATAACATAGAGACATAAAAAAAATGTCTTGACTGTAGCAATACCTTTCATGTTCTGTAGACTCATCATTGCATTTCTGAAGCTTTATATTACCCTCCTCATGAAATCTCCTACGTTTCCAAATTATATCCATGTTTCAAAGTCTAGCTTAAATAAGGTTTTGATATAGAGAATTATGAGAGCATTTAATTGCGTATTTCCCAATCTCTAAATCCTTGTACATAGTTTATGGAAATGGTTTTGATATCTCTTCTAGTGAGACTCATACATATCGTTGATAAAAAAACATATATCCCTTCTAAAAAGCAAATTATTTTAATACACAGCAACTGTTTTAAGTGATGCCTATGTGAAAAAACCATACATAAAAAAAACCCTTTGATTTATTTCTATAGTCCAAATCATGGTTCTGATCACATAAGTTACACCATAACTTCTCCTTTAACATACTTTTGTGTAAATATAAATTCATTTCTATTATTTTCAAGTGTACCACAAATTTAATTACTTATTTTTCAAGAAAATAAACATTACATTAAATGATTATATCAATTTTGAATGAACACCTATTATAAAAGCATTGAAATATGAAACAAATGTTTATCTTAGAATTAAGGACATGAAATAATGAGTAAATTTTTAAGAAAAATCATAAAGAGTAGGTTGTACATAACACAAGTATACATATACAGCTACATGAATACACCCCAATTTTCAACTGGGATAAACAGAGTTAATGAGTAGTATAATGAAGTAGAACTGAGATGATTTCTTATGTTTTACATTCAAAGCAAAGAGAACTGTAACAAGTCATTCATCCTTTGGTAATGTTGTGTTATGATAACAGAGCTTATGACTTTGGCATTTTTTCTACGAAATCCTTTCTCCATCATTTTGGCCCTCCTTTACCTACTCTATGGAACTTTAAACATGCCATATATTATTATATGATGATGATGATGATGATGATGATGATGATGATATCACATAGTATAATATACTTGCATGCTTTAGATGGGGACATGGCACAGCTATTGAGATTGTGCAAGCTTATATGTCACTTCTATTATGACATAACAATCCCTTCCCCCAAAACTTTACTATCACAATAATGATTCAGATAAAAATGGATGGAAATAGTTTTTCCACCTCATTTCAAAAGAAGCTCTTTATAGCTGGAAAAACATTTTATTCTTCATAAGTTGAAACAAAACACGTGTGATGTTTTTAGAAAACTTCTGCACAGTGTTTAATAAGTGTGTGGACTGAATTTGGTATGGTGTAAACAGATTTATTTATTATTTTCTGACATATTAAAATATTTATTTAAAAGACCCCACAAGTTGGAGACAGAATCAAATATCCAACACTAGTCCTTTGACTGTTTCCCCACAGCATATGGGCTTCCACCGTGAGCCAAATGCCAGAGGATATTCAACATGGTAAAACAAGTAGGGGATTAAGAAGATTACAAGTTGCCATTTCAAACAACAAATTTGGGAAACTCATGTGTGGAAATAGTGATTTGGGACAGTATAACTTGAAGAGCATACCAGCAGAAAGTACAAGAAAAGACACAAAATGCACACAAGTTTTAAAATAATCTTTATTGAAAAAATTTAAAAATGGACTATTTAATTAGAGGTGGAAATGCTGTCAATAGACATAAGTTTTAAAGTTAGGGTATCTAGAAATGTGCTATAAAGAAAAATGATAGATGATATATACAGGAAAAAATAGATGGTAGATACATTGATTAACAGATCAGTTGAAATTTTCTTGGGCAATTTTGCAATAAAATGAGAAGAACTGGTCTCGCCATATGCTTTTTCAGATTTCACATATAAGTGAGATCATACAGTATTTGTCTTTCTCTGTTTGACTGACTTCTGACTTTTTTAGTATAATGTCCTCAAGATCCATCCGTGTTGTCACAAATAACAATATATTATTTTTATGGGTGACTATGATTCCATTGCATATATATACACCACATTTTATTTAGCCATTCATCCATCAATATATACTTAAGTAACATATATGTTTCCATGTCTTAGCTAAGGTAAAACTATTGAAATGAAAATGGAGATGCATAAGTATTTTTTGAGTTAGTGTTTTAGGTTCCTTAGGATAATACCCAGAAGTGGAATTGTTGGATCACTTGACAGTTTCTTTTTAATTTTTGTTGAACTCCATACTGTTTTCCATAGTGGCTGCACCAATTTACATTTCCACCAAAAGTGCACAAGCATTCTTTTTTCTCCATATTCTTCCCAGCATTGCCTATTTCTTATCTTTTTGAAAACATCCATTCTAACAGGTCTAATAGGTATAGTATTGGTATTTCTAGGAGTGTAATGACTTGTTTAGGGGTTATACATATAATAAAACTAAATAATTTCAACTGGTTTTGCAGTATGACTGCATCAAGTTTCACTTCAAGTCATCTTTTATAATAGTTCCTGAGGATGCAAAGTTTCAGGACCACTTGGTGTTTGGTAGTTTTTTAATTTTAACCCTTGTGGGTTTACATAGACATTTCACTATGTTTTTAATTTCCATTTGCTTGATGATTAATGATATTGATGATGCTTTTAAATGTTGGGTTTCCTCTTTTATAAGTTGCCTATTCATGTTTTTTCATTATTGATTTGAAGGAACATTTAAATAGTCTGATTAAAATGGTGGTTGGTTATGAGTTTTGAGTATCATTTTTTTTCATGACTTACTCTATAAATTGTTTTAATGTTATCTGTAAAGAACAAATGTCCTTAATTTAGTGTGTTGGACTTACTAAAATTTTTATTTTATATTTAAACTTATTTTTACATTCCATGAAAGGATTATTTTCCTAATCTGAAGTCATAAATATATTCTGTTATATTGCCTTTCAAAACTTTTATATATATATTTTTTTCAATTCAAATTAACATCAATTATCTACCTGGAATTAATTTTTCATGCATCAAGTAAGGTAGGCAGTACATTTTATTTTAACCATAATGATACAAGTATTCAGTGGGCACCATGTCTTCTTTATTTCTGCATTAATTTGTCCTTCTTTGTGTCACATCTATACATTGTACAGTTTTTGTCCTTTCTTCTGTTCTACTTGAAGAAATACCAAAGTTTTTAAATGTAATTTTATGAGTCTTCACATCTAAAGAAAAACTTGTTCTTTCTTTACCTGAAAATTATTGACTCTTTTCCACATAGTTCATATATAAATTTTCAAACAAGCCTATCAAGCTTCTGAAAACATAAAACAGGATTTATTTTTTAAGTTTATTATTTATTTATTTATTTTAAATAATCTCTACACCCAACGTGGGGATCCTACTCACAACCCTGAGATCAAGAGTCAAATGCTCTTATGACTGACCCAGCCAGATGCACGAAACAGATTTTATTTTTATATATAGTTATATTAAAACTTATAATTGCAGAAACTTGAATAGTTACCCTTTTTTGACCAATTGTATTTTCTTTTCTTTTTTTAAAAGACTTTATTTATTTATTTATTTGAGGGAGAAAGATTGAGAGAGAAGGAGCTAGAGCGGGGGTGGGGGGGGCTGGTGTATAGGGAGAAGCAGAATCCCCACTGAGGAGGGAGCCAGATGTGGGATTCATCCCAGGACCCTCTGATCATGACCTGAGCCAAAGTCAGAAGCTTAACTGACTGAGCAATCCAGGCACCCTCCAATTGTATTTTCTAGCTCATGAATATTTTCACTGATCTTCATTATGTAGTAGATCTCCGACTTTCCTTCTTGGATAAATTTCATTCTCTCTGAAAAACAGTTATTTTCTTTAAAGCATGCTGCCCTGGGTTACCTAAGTTTTTCTGTTTCTTTGCTTTGTTTTTAGGGGTGGGATTTTGGTGTGTTGATCTGAATGCCAGGAAAGATTACACAGGAAGGATATCTATTGTTGGAAGACACTCTCCATAGATTTCTATTACTCCTACACATCTTGCTTGATATGCTAAGAATGTAAGACACTAAAGACACTCACATGGGTTTTTCTCAGTGTCAAGGTGACCAGACTTGAAATATGTGGTATTTGACTCTCCCTCTCTATGGAACAAAGAGCAGTCTTAATTTTTGCATGCTATAATATAGCAGGGATCCTCAGGTCACTATCTCTCAATTATAATGCAAATCCACTTAACAGGATTAATCTCTCTCCTGAGACATGGCATCTCCACCATGGAACTTGGGGGCAAATGGAAGAATCTTGTATCTTCTGCCAGGATCCATGAAAGGGTCAGATCTAACTTATTAGCTTTCAGGTAAAATAAAGTTACATCCTAGACAATACATCTCTCTTTTTTTTAAAAGATTTTATTTATTTATTCATGAGAGACAGAGAGAGAGACAGAGGCAGAGGGAGAAGCAGGCTCCCCACGCAGCAGGGAGCCCAATGCAGGACTCGATCCCAGGACCCTGGGATCATGACCTGAGCTGAAGGCAGATGCTTAACCGACTGAGCCACCCAGGCGTCCCGACAATACATCTCTTATGGGAAGGAGTCAGAAGTCAGGAACTGTCAGCCCACAAAGCGAGTCTGACTCATGTGAAGCAGAGATGAAAGGAAGTGTAATTACGCTCTACCAAACTTCGGGCAAGGTTGATGGGGAGTCCTTTACTTAAAATCACTCATCACATGGGGCGCCTGGGTGGCACAGTTAGTTAAGCATCCAACTCTTGGATTGGCTCAGTTCATGATCTCAGAGTTCTAGGGTTGAGCCCCGTATCTGGCTCCACACTCAGTGGGGAATCTTCTTGAGATTCTCTATCTCCCTCTCACTCTGCCAAGCCCACCCATGCTCACTCTCTCTCAAAAAAATGAATAAAATCTTTCAAAAAAATCAGTCATCACAGGAATTATTACTCTCAGGCATTAACTTGTCTTAGTTTACATGATATGCTCAGATGATCTGGGGGCAGCCCATGAGATGTGTGGCATTTGGACACCCTTGGTGATGGATTTGAAAGCACAGCAGCTGGTGATGTTAGTTATGCCCCCGTCAGTGATCTGAGAGATACATTCCCATGGCTGCTACATGGGATAGTATATTACAGGATAGTCATTATTTTAAGTTATTCAATGTATCATGTCACTTCCTTTTGGCTTTCCTTATTTGTTAAAAGGAAATCCAGTAACTATCTAAATGATGACTTTTGAAATAGATTTTTTTTCAATGTTTTGTTATTTGCATATTACTCCTAAAATTTCTGTTTCTTTTAAGTTTATTTTGTTTGCTCAATTTGGCTTGTCTGGGTGCAGATTTCATTTTATGTCTGAAGGAAATATTTCTGGACTACCCCTGATATTAGCTCTCATTATTTCTTTCATTGTAATTTGACAGTACTCATGTTTTTTCATTATTGATTTGAAGGAACATTTAAATAGTCTGATTAAAATGGTGGTTTGTAGGGCACCTGGGTGGCTCAGTTGTTAAGCGTCTGCCTTCAGCTCAGGTCATGACCTCAGGGTCCTGGGATCGAGTCCCATATCAGGCTCCCTGCTCCGTGGGACGCCTGCTTCTCCTTCTCCTACTCCCCCTGCTTGTGTTCCTGCTCTCACTATGTCTCTCTCTGTCAAATAAATAAATAAAATCTTAAAAAAAAATGGTGGTTCGTTATGATTTTTGAGTATCATTTTTTTTCATGACTTACAAAGTAGCTACAAAGAGGGCTGAGAGATATTGCTCAGTTTTTTCAAAAAATATAGGAGAACCATGGAAACTGGACACTACTAGTTCTATTGTTAAAATCTTGTAACCAAAATATTGAAAGGGGTCCTCTAAGCAAAGAGAGAGCCTAAAAGCAACATTGACAAGAAGGAACACGGACAATATACAGTAACAGTCACCTTACAGGCAATACAACAGCACTAAATTCCTATCTTTCCATAGTTACCCTGAATGTAAATGGGCTAAATGCCCCAATCAAAAGACTCAGGCTATCAGATTGGATTAAAAAAAGCAAGACCCATTGATATGCTGTGTGCAAGAGACTCATTTTAGACCCAAAGACACCCCCAGATTGAAAGTGACGGGGTGGAAAACCAATTACCATGCTAATGGACAACAAAAGGAAGCTGCAGTGGCAACCCTTATATCAGACAAATTAGATTTTAAACCAAAGACTGTAATAAGAGTTGAGGAAGGACACTATATCCTACTTAAAGGGTCCATCCAACAAGAAGATCTAACAATTGTAAATATCTATGCCCCTAACATGGGAGCAGCCAATTATATAAGGCAATTAAAAACAAAAGCAAAGAAACACATTGACCATAAGACAATAATACTGGGGGACTTTAACACCCCCCTCACTGAAATGGACAGATCATCTAAACAAAAGATCAACAAGGAAATAAAGGGTTTAAATGAAACACTGGACCAAATGGACTTCACAGATCTATTCAGAACATTCCATCCCAAAGCAACGGAATACACATTCTTCTCTAGTGCCCATGGAACATTCTCCAGAATCGATCACATCCGAGGTCATAAATCAGGTCTCACCAGTACCAAAAGATTGGGATCATTCCCTGCCTATTTTCAGATCACAATGCTTTGAAACTAGAACTGAATCACAAGAGGAATGTCAGAAAGAACTCAAATACATGGAGGTTAAAGAGCATCCTACTAAAGAATGAGTGGGTGAACCAGAAAATTAAAGAAGAATTAAAAAAAATTCATGGAAATTAATGAAAATGAAAACACAACTGTTCAAATTCCTTGGGGTGCAGCAAAGGCGGTCCTAAGAGGAAAGTATATAGCAATACAAGCCTTTCTCAAGAAACAAGAAAGGTCTCAAGTACACAACCTAACCCTACACCTAAAGGAGCTGGAGACAAAACAGCGAATAAAGCCTAAACCCAGCAGGAGAATAGAAATAATAAAGATCAGAGCAGAAATCAATGAAATAGAAAGCAAAAGAACAGTAGAACATATCAAGGAAACTAGGAGCTGGTTCTTTGAAGGAATTAACAAGATTGATAAACCCCTGGCCAGACTTATCAAAAAGAAAAGAGAAATGACCCAAATCAACAAAATCATGAATGAAAGTGGAGAGATCACAACCAACACCAAAGAAATACAAATAATTATAAGAACGTTTTATGAGCAACTCTATGCCAGCAAATTAGATAACCTGGAAGACATGGATGCATTCCTAGAGATGCATAAACTACCACAACTGAACCAGGAAGAAATAGAAAACTTGAACAGACCTATAACCACTAAGGAAATGGAAGCAGTCATCAAAAATCTCCCAACAAACAAAAGCCGAGGGCCAGATGGCTTCCCAGGGGAATTCTACCAAACATTTCAAGAAGAATTAAAACCTATTCTTCTGAAACTGCTCCAAAAAATAGAAATGGAAGGAAAACTCCCAAATTCGTTTTCTGAGGCCACCATTCCCTTGATCCCAAAACCAGACAAACACCCCATCAAAAAGGAGAACTACAGACCAATATCCTTGATGAACATGGATGCAAATATTCTCTCCAAAATAGTAGTGAATAGGATCCAACAGTACATTAAAAGGATTATTCACCACGACCAAGTGGGATTTATCCTTGGGCTGCAACGTTGGTTCAACATCTGCAAATCAATCAATGTGATACAATACATTAATAAAAGAAAGGACAAGAACCATAGGATCTTCTCAATAGATGCAGAATAAGCATTTGACAAAGTACAGCATCTTTTCTTGATCAAAACTCTTCAGTGTATAGGGATAGAGGGTACATACCTCATTATCATAAAAGCCATCTATGAAAAACCCACAGTGAATATCATTCTCAATGGGGAAAACTGAGAGCTTTCCCCCTAAGGTCAGGAACGCGGCAGGGATGTCCACTATCACCACTGCTATTCAACATAGTATTAGAAGTCCTAGCCACAGCTATCAGACAACAAAAAGAAACCAAAGGCATCCAAATCGGCAAAGAAGAAGTCAAACTCTCACTGTTAGCAGATGATATGATACTTTATGTGGAAAACCCAAAAGATTCCCTCCCCCTAAAGTGCTAGAACTCATACAGGAATTCAGTCAAGTGGCAGGATATACAATCAATGCACAGAAATCAGTGGCATTCCTATACACCAGCAACAAGACAGAAGAAAGTGAAATGAAGGAGTCGATCCCATTTACAATGGCACCCAAAACCATAAGAAACCTAGGAATAAATCTAACCAAAGAGGCGAAGGATCTGTTCTCAGAAAACTATAAAATACTCATAAAAGAATTTGAGGAAGACACAAAGAAATGGAAAAACATTCCATGCTCATGGATTGGAAGAGCAAATATTGTGAAGATGTCAATGCTACCTAGAGCAACCTACACATTCAGTGCAATCTCTATCAAAATACCATCCACTTTTTCAAAGAAATGGAACAAGTAATCCTAAAGTTTGTATGGAACCAGAAATGACCCCGAATAGCCAGAGAAATGTTGAAAAAGAAAAGCAAAGCCGGCGGCATCACAATTCCGGACTTCCAGCTCTATTACAAAGCTGTCATCATCAAGACAGTATGGTACTGGCACAAAAACAGACACATAGATCAATGGAACAGAATAGAGAGCCCAGAAATGGACCCTCAAATCTATGGTCAACTCACCTTCGACAAAGCAGGAAAGAATGTCCAATGGAAAAAAAGACAGTCTCTTCAACAAATGGCGTTGGGAATATTGGACAGCCACATGCAGAAGAATGAAACTGGACCATTTCCTTACACCACACACAAAAATAGACTCCAAATGGTTGAAAGACCTCAATGTGAGACAGGAGTCCATCAAAATCCTAAAGGAGGACAGAGGCAGCAACCTCTTCGACCTCTGCTGCAGCAACTTCTTTCTAGAAACATCACCAAAGGCAAGGGAAGCAAGGGCAAAAATGAACTATTGGGACCTCATCAAGATAAGAAGCTTTTGCACAGCAAAAGAAACCGTCAACAAAACCAAAAGAGAGCCGACAGAATGGGAGAAGATATTTGCAAATGACATATCAGATAAAGGGCTAGTATCCAAAATCTATAAAGAACTTATCAAACTCAACACCCAAAGAACAAATGATCCAATCAAGAAATGGGCAGAAGACATGAACAGACATTTCTCCAAAGAAGACATCCAAATGGCCAACAGACACATGAAAAAGTCCTCAACATCACTTGGCATCAGGGAAATCTAAGTCAAAACCTCAGTGAGATATCACCTCACACCAGTCAGAATGGCTAAAATTAACAAGTCAGGAAATGACAGATTTTGGCGGGGATGCGGAGAAAGGGAAACCTTCCTACACTGCTGGTGGGAATGCACGCTGGTGCAGCCACTCTGGAAAACAGTATGGAGGTTCTTCAAAAAGTTGAAAATAAAGCTACCATACGATCCAGCAATTGCACTACTGGGTATTTACCCCAAAGATACAAATGTAAGGATCTAAGGGGTACATGCAACCCGCAGTTTATAGCAGCAAGTCCACAATAGCCAAACTGTGGAAAGAGCCAAGATGTCCATCGACAGATGAATGGATAAAGAAGAGGTGGTATATATATATACAACGGAATATTATGCAGCCATCAAAAGGAATGAGATCTTGCCATTTGTAACGACATGCATGGAACTGGAGGGTATTATGCTGAGCGAAATAAGTCAATCAGAGAAAGACATGTATCATATGACCTCATTGATATGAGGAATTCTTAACTGTAGGAAACAAACTGAGGGTTGCTGGAGTGGTGGGGGGTGGGAAGGATGGTGTGGCTGGGTGATAGACACTGGGGAGGGTATGTGCTATGATGAGCACTGTGAATTGTGCAAGACTGTTGAATCACAGATCTGTACCTCTGAAGCAAATAATACATTATATGTTAAAAAAAAGAAGAAGAAGAACAAGATAGTAGGAGGGGAAGAATGAAAGGGCAGGAATCGGAGGGGGAGACAAACCATGGGAGACTATGGACTCTGAAAAACAAACTGAGGGTTCTAGAGGGGAGGGGGGTGGGAGGATGGGTTAGCCTGGTGATGGGTATTAAAGAGGGCACTTTCTGCATGGAGCACTGGGTGTTATATGCAAACAATGAATCATGGAACACTACATCTAAAACAAATGATGTAATGTATGGTGATTAACATAATAAAAAAAAGAACAAAAAAAGGAATCTTAGATCATAGAAAATACATAGATATATGTTCATGTCTGCCTCCAGTTCCTCGCACAGAGTTCCTGAAGCCCTTGTAATTTCCTGGGTGATTAATGTCTTTTGTCTAATGAGGTAACTCTGGGTGGGCTCCTAGATGAGCACAGTTCACCTGAAAGACCGTACCACAATTATAAGATGGGAATTTTTCACCCTGCACCCCATCTCTTGCATGGGAGAAGGGATGAATGTGGGGTTAATGATTGGTCATGCTTATATGATAAACCCTCCATAAAAATCCTGGTAGTGTTTGGTTTGGAGAGCTCCTGGGTCAGTGAACACATTCAAATTCTGGAAGAGTGACACCCCCCACCCCCCCACTCCACAGGGACAGGAGCTTCTGTGCTCAGGACCCTCCCAGACCGTGTCCTTTGTATCTCTTTATCTAGCTGTTCATCTGTATTCTTTATCATATCCTTTAATAAACTGATAAATAGAAAAAAAATCTTGTAACCATAATATAGCCTCCCTCCTCCTACTCAAAACCAATCTCTAAAAGAAAGTGGTTGACCATCAGTTTCTCTATTTTCTCTCATCAAATTCAGTCCTGAAACCCAGAAATATGACTTCCATCCCCAGATATAACTTAAAGAATCATTGCTATCTTTTTTTTTTAATACATTCAACATTCATTTGCTCAACAAACCGTTGACTACCTTTTCTATTTGCAATATCTTTATTTGGCTTCTAGGATCATTCACCACAGTAAATTTATTCATTCACCAGTCTCTAAATTTCTGGTGTTACTTTTTGCAAGATTTTAGACTTTGTTCTCTTTATATTACATATGGTCATTGGCTTAGTTACCTCTCATATCTGACAATATCTGTGACCTCATATGTCTTCTGAACTCTGAAACTAAATATGTGTTTTAATGCAGTTTTTTTTCTTTTGTATGTCAAGTTGTTTCACATGTCATGCCTCAAATTGTGCTCACTGTACTGCAACTAATCTTCCCAATACTCAAACTTACCTGCTCTCAAACCTGCCCCATGACCTTATTTATATCTCAGGGAATGTGACAAATATCCATTTATTTGTCTAAACCTGAAATCAGGAGATGAGATTCTATAAGGTTTCTTTACATTTTAAATCCAATAAGTCACCACGTATTTTTCACCCCTTAGCATTTAATTATTTAACAAATAGTTGTTTTAAACTTAATATATGTGAATAGTATTTATAGAAACTGAGAACCATCAGAGAAAAAGATACATTATTTCAATTACATGGGATTTACATTCTACAGAAAGTGATAAATAATCCACAAGTTAACTAGTAGGAAACACAATAATTTCAGGTAGTTATAAGGGCTTGAAGTTCAAAAAAAAACATTGTCATCTTCATCATCATCATCATCATCATGATTCTTATTTAGTGGTAATGGGAAAACCTTTCAGTCATATGAGACTTAAATTGAGACCTGTTAAATAAAAGGCGGGAATTGGTAAACATAACTGTACCCATTCTATCTAAAGTGAGCAGCAGGTACAAACCTCAAAGCTAGACAAAATTTGTTTTAGTAGTAGAAAAAAATGCAGTGTTGCTAGTGCAGAATGATAAAAAGACTAATACTATTAGATGAAGTCAGAGAGTTAGACAATATTACATTCATTGTGAACTTTGAAATATACTAAGAGATTTTTACATTATTCTTATTATTTTTTCTTATTTTTCACTTTAAAAATTTCAGGATGGGAGTGAAATAATTTGACCTTGAGAAGGTCCAAGATGGCAGAAGAGTAAGAGACCTTAGTTTCATCTGGTTCCACAAATTCAGCTAGATCGCACTCAAATCATTCTGAACACCTGTGAAATCAACCATAGATCTAAGAAAAGAATAGATGCAACTCTACAAATAGAAAAGTAGACCACTTTCTGCAAGGTAGGAGGTGAGGAGAAGTGAATCCAAGGTGATACATGTGAAGATAAACCTCTGGGGGAGGGAACCTACATAAGCCATCACCATAAAGTGATATTATAGCAGAGCATGAAACCAGAACTTTTAGAAGTCTGCTCTGGTGAGGGATGTCCTTGCCTGAAAGGCACACAGTTGATGAAGCCAGCAGAATCCTAGGTGGGGCAGTGTGGTGTCTGGATCCCCTTGGGTTACAGAAAAATGGGTGTGTCTGAATGGGGCAGAGTTCCCAGGCATTGGAGCTGAGAAGCAGCTGTAATCAGCAAGCCCAGGAATGGGCTTTCAGATCACGGTTGCCATAAATTGTGAACTGTGGCATGGTCAGGTTGACTGCTCTCTGAGCAAGGGAGCAAGGGCCCAGCAAGCAGTAGAACCAGTGAGACCATCCTTCCTCCCCCAGGGGGAATGGTGCAGGTGTGCACCACAGGAGTCTGCAGGGTTTGGAGACTTGAAATGGGGTTGTGTGTCTGAGATACAAACTCTCAGTCACAGGCTGGGTGAGCACAGAGAGTGGAGAGAAACCAGACAGGAGTGATTGATAGCTTTTCACTGATGACACACTGAGGAATGGGCCCTGAGCTCTCGGCTGTGGGGCTGGAGATTGGGAGGGCACAATTTTCATTCTCATCCTCTAAAGTGACATGGAAAACATGGAAAGCCTCAGGGAACAAAAGCCACATAGAGTAATCAAGCAAGCAGATTGATTAGCCTGGCCGCCTAGCAAGGGCAGTGCAATTCAGCTCAGGGCAAAGACACTTGAGAATCAAAGCAACAGGCCCCTCTCCGAGAAGATCAGCAAGAACATCCAGCCAAGACCAAGTTTGCCCATCATTGAGAACTGCAAAACTCCAGCACAAAGGGATATAGCATATAGAATTCATGTTTTTCTTTTTTCCCCATGATTCTTTAGTTTTTTCAATTTTATTTTCTCTTTTTCCTTTTTCAACCAATGTCTTATTTTATTGACTCTTTTTTAAGATATTTTTTTAAATTTCATTTTTGCAGTAACATTCTATCCTTTCATTATATTTAATTTTGTTTCTGTAAATATATAAGTTTTCCTTATTTACAATTTTGGGATCCAGTTTTCTAATAAATAGACCAAAATACAACAGTATTCAGTGTACTGCTCTGTTCTGAGCACCTGTCTGATTATATTCTCTGTGTTTTTGTTTGTTTGTTTGTTTGTTTGTTTGTTTGTTTGTTTGCTTGTTTGTTTAAAACAGCAGGTTTTGGTTTTGTTTTTTTGGGGGGGTTAATTTTTTTTAATTTTCTCCCCCCCCTCCAGCTTCAGGACTCATTTAATTTGTTTAGTGTATATTTCTCTGTAATTCTTGTTGCCATTTTAGTATTTTGTTCTCTAATGAAACTGTTCTAGAAAGGATGACAGGATGGAAAAACTTACCTCAAAAAGGGAACAAGAGGCAGTACTGACTGTCAGGGACCTAATCCATATGGACCTAAGTAAGATGTCAGAACTAGAGTTCAGGATAATAATTATAAATATACTATCTGGGCTTGACAAAAAGCATAGAAGACATTAGAGAATCCCATTCTGGAGAAATAAAAGAACCAAAAATCAAATCAAGTAGAGAAAAAAGGGCTATTTAAAAGATGCAATTAAAAATGGAGTCTCTAACTGCTAGGATAAATGAAGCAGAAGAGAGAGAATTAGTGATACGGAAGACAGAATGATGGAGAAAAAGAAGCTGAGAAAAAAAGAGATAAACAACTACTGGATAATGAGACGGGAACTCAAGAGATAAGTGATACCATAAAGCAAAACAATATTAGAATAATTGGGATCGCAGAAGAAGAGGAAAGAGAGCGGCAGAATCCAAGTCCAAGAGGCACAGGGAACCCTCTTCAAAATCAATAAAAATAGGTCAACACGCTGACCCATAATAGTGAAATTTGCAAACCTCAGAGACAAAGAGAAAATCCTGAAAGCAGCTCAGGACAAGAGGTCTGTAACCTACAACAGTAGAAACATTAGGCTGGTGGAAGACTTACGCACAGAGACCTGTCAGGCCAAATGAGTTGGCATGATATGTTCAGGGTTCTAAATGAGAAAAATATGCAGCCAAGAATACTTTATCCAGCTAGAATGTCATTCAAAATAGGAGAGATAAAGAGCTTCCAGAACAAACAGAAAACCAACAAATTTGTGATCACCAAAGCAGCCCTACAAGAAATATTAAAGGGGATCCTTTAAGCAAAGAAAGAGCCCAAAGTAAGATAGACCACAAAGAAACAGAGACAAAATGCAGAAACAGGGACTTTACAGGTAATACAATGACACTAAATTCATAACTTTCAATAGTTATTCTGAACGTAAATGGGCTAAATGCTCCAATAAAAAGACACAGGTTGTCATATTGGATAAAAAAAACAAGACTCGTCAATATGCTGTCTGCCAAGAGACTAATTTTAGACCCAAAGACACCTTCAGATTTAAAGTGAGGTGGTGGAAAACAATTTATCATGCTAATGAGCAACAAAAGAAACGTGGGGTGGCAATCCCTATATCAGATAAATTAGATTTAAACCAAAGAATGTAATAAGAGATGAGGAAGAACACTATATCGTAATTAAAGGGTGCATCCAACAAGAAGATCTAAAAATTGTAAATACTTATGCCCCTAACATAGGAGCGGCAAATTATATAACCCAATTTATAACAAAATTAAAGAAACACATCAATAATAATACAATAATAGTGGGAGACTTTAACACCCCGATCACTGCAATGGACAGATATCTAAGCAGAAGATCAACAAGGAAACAAGGGCTTTGAATGAGACAGTGGACCAGATGGGCTTCACAGATATATTCAAAATATTCTATCCTAAAGCAACAGAATATACATTCTTTTCAAGTTAATATGGAACATTCTTCAGAATAGATCACATACTGGGTCACAGATCAGGTCTCAACAGGTACCAAAATTGGGATTCTTCCCTGAATATTTTCAGACCACAATGGGTGAAACTTGAACTCAATCACAAGAAGAAATCAAATACATGGAGGCTAAAGAGCATCCTACTAAAGAATGAGTGGGTCAACCAGAAAATTAATGAAGAATTTTTAAAATTCAGGGAAACAAATGAAAATGAAAACACAACTATTCAAAACCTTTGGGATGCAGCAAAGGTGGTCCTAAGAAGGGAATACATAGCAATGCAAGCCTTTTTCAAGAAATAAGAAAGGTCTCAAATACACAACTTAACCTTACACCTAAAGAACCTGGAGAAAGAAAATCAAATAAACCCTAAACCCAGCAGGGGAAGAGAAATAATAAAGATTAGAACAGAAATCAATGAAATAGAAACCAAAAGAACAGTAGAGGAGATCAACAAAACTAGGAACTGGTTCTTTAAAGAATTAATAAGATTGAGAAACCCCTGTCCAGACTCATCAACAAGAAAAGAGAAGAGACTCAAATAAATAAACTCATGAATGAAAGAGGCAAGATCACAACCAACACCGAAGAAATACAAACAATTATAAGAACATACTATGAACAACTATATGCCAACAAACTAGGCAATCTTGAATAAATGGTTGCATTCCTAGAGACGTATAAACTACCAAAACTGATCCAGGAAGAAATAAGAACCTGAACAGACCCATAACCATCAGGGAAATTGAAGAAGTAATCAAGAATCTCCTAACAAACAAGAGTCCAGGGCCAGATGGCTTCCTAGTGGAATTCTACTAAACATCTCAAGAAGAACTTATACCTATTCTTCTGAAGCTCTTTCAAAAAATAGAAATGTAAGGAAAACCTCCAAATTCATTCTATGAAGCCAGAATTGAACCTTGAACACCAAATCAGAAATAGACCCCATCAAAAAGGAGAATTACAGATCAATATCTTTGATGAACATGGATGAAAAAATTTGCACCAAAATAGTAGTTAATAGGATCCAACAATACATTAAAAGGATTATTCACCATGACTACATGGGATTTATTCCTGGGTGGCTAGGATGGTTCAACATCTGCAAATCAATCAATGTGATGCATCACATTAATAAAAGAAAGGACAAGAAACTTATGATGCTCTCAATAGATGCAAAAAAAAAAAAGCATTTGACAAAATACAGCATTCTTACTTGATAAAAACTCTCCACAGTCTAGGGATAGAGGGAAACTACCTCAATATCATAAAAGCCAATAGGAAAGCCCACCGCTAATATCATTCTCAATGGGGAAAAACTGAGAGCTTGCCCCCTAAGGTCAGGAATGTGGCAGGGATGTCCACTATCACCACTGCTATTCAACATAGTACTAGAAGTCCTAGCCACAGGCATCAGACAACAAAAAGAAATAAAAGGCATCCAAATTAGCAAAGAAGAAGTCAAACTCTCACTCTTTGTAAATGACATGATACTCTATGTGGGAAACCCAAAAGAATCTACCCCAAAATTGCTAGAACTGATACAGGAATTCAGCAAAGTGGCAAGGCATAAAATCAATGCACAGAAATCAGTTGCATTTCTATACTAACAATGAGACAGAAGAAAGAGAAATTAAGGAGTCGATCCCATTTACGACTGCACCTAAAAGCATAAGATACCTAGGAATAAACCTAACCAAAGAGGCAAAGGATCTGTACTCAGAAAATTATAGAACACTCATGAAAGAAATGGAAAAATAGTTCATGCTCATGGATTGAAAGAAGAAATATTGTTAAAGTCTCTATGCTACTTAGAGCAATATACACATACAAAACAACCCCTATCAAAACACCACCAACTTTTTTGAATGAGCTGGAACAAATAATCCTAAAATTTGTATGGAACCAGAAAAGTCCCCTGAATTGCCAAAGGAAAGTTGAAAAAGGAAACCAAAACTAGTGGCATCACAATTCCAGACTTCAAGTTCTATTACAAAGCTCTAATCATCAAGACAGTATGGTACTGGCACAAAAACAGACACAGAGATCAATGGAATAGAATAGAGAATCTACCAATGGACCCTCAACTCTATGGTCAACTAATCTTTGACAAAGCAGGAAAGAATATCGAGTTGAAAATCAGTCTCTTCAACAAATGATGTTGGAAAATTGGACAGCCACATGCAGAAGAATGAAACTGGACCATTTCTTTATACCATACAAAAATAGACTCAAAATAGATGAAAGACCTAAATGTGAGAGAGAAATCCATCAAAATCCTGGAGGAGAACAGAGGCATCAACCTCTTCAACCTAATCTGCAACAATTTTGCTAGGCAGATCTCCAAAGGTAAGGGAAACAAAGGCAAAAATGAACTATTGGGACTTCATCAAGATAAAAACCTTTTGCACAGCAAAGGAAACATTTGACAAAACCAAAAGACAACTGACTAAATGGGAGAAGATATTGCAAATGATGTATCAGATAAAGCTAGTATCCAAAATCTATAAAGAACTTACCAAACTCAACACCCAAAGGACAAATAATCCAATCAAGAAATGGGCAGAAGACATGAACAGACATTTCTCCAAAGAAGACATCCAAATGGCCAACAGACACATGAAAAAGTGCTTAACATCGCTCGGCATCAGGGAAATCCAAATCAAAACCTCAGTGAGATATCACCTCACACCAGTCAGAATGGCTAAAATTAACAAGTCAGGAAACGACAGATTTGGCGGGGATGCGGAGAAAGGGGAACCTTCCTACACTGTTGGTGGGAATGCATGCTGGTATAACCACTCCGAAAAACAGTATAGAGGTTCCTCAAAAAGTTGAAAATAGAGCTACCCTATAACACAGCAATTGCACTACTGGGCATTTACCCCAAATATACAAATGTAGTGATCTGAAGGGGCATCTGTGCCCCAACGCTTATAGCAACAATGTCCATAATAGGCAAAGTATAGAAAGAGTCAGGATGTCCATCAGCAGATGAATGGATAAAGAAACAGTGGTATATACATAGAATGGAATATTACTCAGCCATCAAAAATATGAAGTCTTGCCACTTGCAATGACAAGGATGGAGATAGAGGGTATTAAGGTAAGTGAAATAAGTCAATCAGAGAAAAACAATTTTCATATGATACCTCTCATATGTGGAACTTAAGAAACAGAGGAACACAGGGGAAGAGAGAAAAAAGTAAATCAAGATGACATCAGAGAGGAAGACAAATCATAAAAGACACTTAATCATAGGAAACAAACTGAGGGTGGCTGGAGAGGAGGGGGATGGGATCACTGGGTGATGGGCATTAAGGAGGGCATGTGATATAATTAGCACTAGGTATTATATGAAAATTATGAATCATTCAACTCTACCTCTGAAACCAACAATACACTATATATTAATTAACTTAATTTAAATTTAAACAAATAAAAAATAATAAAATACCTTACTATTATTGTATTGCTAAAAATAATAATTTTACCTTGTTTGTTGTTTCTTTGGTAGTTTGCTCTCTTGTTATTTGTTTTGTTTTGTTTTAAAATTAAATATCACTGGTCTGCACAGAATGATTTGTGGAACATGACATAAATTTGGGAGATTGTTTAGGTGGCTTTTGTGGTAACATAAGAAAGATTGTAGTAGTGTGAACAGGAAAAGTAGCAAATGATGTAAAAAATGTTTAGGTATCAGAAATATTTGGAGTAGTAGCTAATATTACTTGCTGAAGGGGAGCATGTGTGCAGTTATAGAGTTGTGTCAGCAAAGATAATGACTAGTTTTATATTTTTTTTTTGTCCTGAGAATTTCAGTGGTGGCTACCTTTATTGAGAATGATACAAGGGAAAAACAAAGACATAATGTGTTTGTTGATTGGATAAATATTTTGGCCATGTTAAGTTTGGACATATATGAAATATCAAATATGTATTCAGTTTATTATTCAATACTAGTTGGAAATTCAAAGTAAATAACAAAGGTGGAGATCTGAATTTTAGAGTTTATAACATCCAGATATTCAAAATTCTCTGAAAAAGATGACATAAAGCCATGAACAGATCCTTGTGTTACAGTAAAAAGTGGTAACTGTGATAAGGAGAAATTCAAAACAGGATAGGAAAAGGTCACTGTGGGTCAGAAAGTTAGGAATGTGTAGATATCACAGAAACCTGGAGGAGAGCATAGCCCAAGAGTGAGGTCAATGCTTTTGGATGAACAGAATAAAAAAAAACTGACTTCCTGCTAAGCAAAATTGAATTCTGCAGCTATGGTGGCCTTTGGATATTAACTGCAACATCAGCTATTCCCTGGCTCTCAAGTAGTCAGTCATCGGTCTTGAACTTACGTATTAACTCTCCACTGGATTTCCAGCCTTCTAGCACACACTGCAGATTTTGAAATTTCCAAATAATTAAATGGGTCAATTTAGCAAAAAATATAAATATTATCCATCTATACATATATATATATGTATATGTATATATTTATCTACAGATTAGAGAGATAGATGATAGATGATAGATAGATGATAGATGATAGATGATAGATAGATAGATAGATGATAGATAGATAGATAGATAGATAGATAGATGATAGATAGATAGATAGATAGATAGATAGATGATAGATAGATAGATAGATAGATGATAGATAATAGATGATAGTCCTGTCTCTATATACACAGAGATAATTTGTTCTTTTTTTCTGGAGAATTTGAAAACAGAAATCATCCAAATCTCTTACCCAAAGGGAAGGATGTAGTTAGGGAAGAGTGGGACACTGGGAAATGGATTGCAGACATTTATGTAGACTCATACAAGCCTGGCAAATATGAACCTGAAATCCCTGAACATTCCTTGATGATGTAAGAATTCCACACCATCCCCCTTATTTGAGACAATCAACTAATCCACACAAAGAATTATTCCATTGGCTTCACCTGGGAGAACTCTTTACAAGGAGGTGAAATTCTCTTTATGACATGTTTCCAAATTTCTCTCATTTCTTCCAGTGACATAGGGAGATCAAGATTCCATCAGAGCATAGCAAGAGAAGTAAAGAACCTGTTTTAAAAACAGTGGTTATGCACTAAATGTGTCACAGAATATTGACAGCTTACGTTGGAAGAAATCTGGATTGCAGGCATGGAAGTTGATCCTAAGGGTGTCAGATCAAAGAGAATATAATAATAGATAGGGTAGCATTCATTTCCATGGGTATACTCATCCAAAATTTATAACTCAATGTGTTTTTTGAGTATGTGAAAAGTGAACTAATAATCTACTGTATTGGCTAACTGAGGTCTGAATTTAAGGGTGACCTACAGTAAATGAGCTTGAGATGCCAAAATTTTTGTCACAGTTTAGCAAGAAGGCCACAATGGCTCAAAGTGATGAGGATTTGTTACCCTCAGTTTTCCAAGCCATGTAATATCTGTACCCCTGGGAGGGCCCAAGGAACACTTTTTTTTTTTTAATTCTCTTTTTTTTTTTTTTTTTTATACTTTACCATAGATTAAGTATATTTGTAAACAGCACCAAAATCCTAGAGAAGCTCATGCTGGCAATCCTCTGCAATCCAGAAATACAGGAGAGGGATTCCACGTTGATTCTATTTGCTTCCCTAATTTCAAATAGTTTTAGGTATATTAAAGAGGTTTAAAAAACAAAGACCTGCAGTGACTCATTTTTCATGGAGGATTTAAAAGAGAAATTTATAAATGATTAAAGAGCTAAGGGAGAGAAAATTTATTGTTCTAGTGGGTAAAAATCTACATCTAATACTTATATTATGGATTCACATGGATTCAGCTCAATTCAAAGTCAAAACATATCAGTTGAGATCTTTTTTTGAGGAAGAATCCTGTAATCCACCAACCATGTAAATATTTTTTTTATATTTTATTTTTTTCATTATTAGGTATAGTTGATAAATAAAATTTAATATAACTAAGGTGTACAATGTGATGATTTGATGTACATAGACAGTGTGAAACAATTATCACAATTAACACACCAACTCACAGTTATCTTTTTTTTACAAAGATTTAAGATCTATCTTAAATTTCAGTTTACAATACAGTATTATTAAATATAGTCACCATGCTACACATTAAATCCTCAGAACATATTTATGTTGAACTGAAACCCTGTACCTTTGACCAAAATCTCCCCAAATCCCCAAACACTGGCAACCACCTTTCCGCTCTTTGTTCCTCAGTTTGGGTTTTTCTTGTTTCTTTTTTGAGATTCCACACATAATGATACATAGAGTATATATCTTCTTCCATATGGCTTATTTCAATTAGCATAATGTCCTCCAGGTTTATCCATGTTGTCACAAAAGGCAAGATTTCCTTCCCTTTTTTTTCTTAATTTTTATTGTTATGTTAATCCCCATACATTACATCATTAGTTTTAGATGAAGTGTTCCATGATTCATTGTTTGTGCATAACACCCAGTGCTCCATGCAGAACGTGCCCTCCTCAATACCCATCACCAGGCTAACCCATCCTCCCACCCCCCTCCCCTCCAGAACCCTGTTTGTTTTTCAGAGTCCATCGTCTCTCATGGTTCGTCTACGCCTCCGATTCCCCCCCTTCATTCTTCCCCTCCTGCTACCTTCTTTTTTTTTTTCCTTAACATATATTGCATTATTTGTTTCATAGGTACAGATCTGAGATTCAACAGTCTTGCACAATTCACAGCACTTACCAGAGCACATAACCTCCCCAGTGTCTATCACCCAGCCACCCCATCCCTCCCACCCCCCACCACTCCAGCAACCCTCAGTTTGTTTCCTGAGATTAAGAATTCCTCATATCACTGAGGTCATATGATACATGTCTTTCTCTGTTTGACTTATTTCGCTCAGCATAATACCCTCCAGTTCCATGCACATCGCTGCAAATAGCAAGATATCATTCCTTTTGATGGCTGCATAATATTCCATTGTATATATATACCACCTCTTCTTTATCCATTCATCTGTCGATGGACATCTTGGCTCTTTCCACAGTATGGCTATTGTGGACATTGCTGCTATAAACATCGGGGTGCATGTACCCTTTCGGATCCCTACTTTTGTATCTTTGGGGTAAATACCCAGTAGTGCAATTGCTGGATCATATGGTAGCTCTATTTTCAACTTTGTTGATTTTCTATCCTGCCACTTTACTGAATTCCTGTATGAGTTCTAGCAGTTTTGGGGTGGAGTCTTTTGGGTTTTCCACAGAAAGTATCATATCATCTGCAAAGAGTGAGAGTTTGACTTCTTCTTTGCCAATTTGGATGCCTTTGATTTCTTTTTGTTGTCTGATTGCTGTGGCTAGGACTTCTAATACTATGTTGATTAGCAGTGGTGATAGTGGACATCCCTGCCGCGTTCCTGACCTTAGGGGGAAAGCTCTCAGTTTTCCCCATTGAGAATGATATTCGCTGTGGGTTTTTCATAGATGGCTTTTTGATATTGAGGTATGTACCCTCTATGCCTATACTCTGAAGAGCTTTGATCAAGAAAGGTGCTGTACATTGTCAAATGCTTTTTCTGCATCTATTGAGAGGATCATATGATTTTTGTTCTTTCTTTTGTTAATGTATTGTTCACATTGATTGATTTGCGCATGTTGAACCAACGTTGCAGCCCAGGGATAAATCCCACTTGGTCGTGGTGAATAATCCTTTTAATGTACTGTTGGATCCTATTGGCTAGTATTTTGGTGAGGATTTTTGCATCCATGTTCATCAGGGATATTGGTCTGTAGTTCTCCTTTTTGATGGGGTCTTTGTCTGGTTTGGGGATCAAGGTAATCCTGGCCTCATAAAATGAGTTTGGAAGTTTTCCTTCCATTTCTATTTTTTGGAACAGTTTCAGAAGAATAGGTATTAATTCTTCTTGAAATGTTTGGTAGAATTCCCCTGGGAAGCCATCCGGCCCTGGGCTTTTGTTTTTTGGGAGATTTTTGATGACTGCTTCCATTTCCTTAGTGGTTATAGGCCTGTTCAGGTTTTCTATTTCTTCCTGGTTCAGTTTTGGTAGTTGATACATCTCTAGGAATGCATCCATCTCTTTCAGGTTATCTAATTTGGTGGCATAGAGTTGCTCATAATATGTTCTTCGAATTGTTTGTATTTCTTTGGTGTTGGTTGTCATCTTTCCTCTTTCATTCATGATTTTGTTGATTTGGGTCATTTCTCTTTTCTTTTTGATAAGTCTGGCCAGGGGTTTATCAATCTTGTTAATTCTTTCAAAGAACCAGCTCCTAGTTTCGTTGATCTGTTCTACTGCTCTTTTAGTTTCTATTTCATTGATTTCTGCTCTGATCATTATTATTTCTCTTCTCCTGCTGGGTTTAGGCTTTATTTGCTGTTTTGTCTCCATCTCCTTTAGGTGTAGGGTTAGGTTGTGTACTTGAGACCTTTCTTGTTTCTTGAGAAAGGCTTGCAATGCTTTCCTCTTAGGACTGCCTTTGCTGCATCCCAAAGATTTTGAATAGTTGTGTTTTCATTTTCATCAGTTTCCATGAATTTTTTAAATTCTTTACTTTCCTGGTTGACCCATTCATTCTTTAATAGGATGCTCTTTAGCCTCCATATATTTGAGGGCTTTCTGACTTTCCTCTTGTGGTTGAGTTCTAGTTTCAAAGCATTGTGGTCTGAAAATAGGCAGGGAATGATTCCAATCTTTTGGTACCGGTTGAGACCTGATTTATGACCGAAGATGTGATCGATTCTGGAGAATGTTCCATGGGCACTAGAGAAGAATGTGTATTCCGTTGCTTTGGGATGGAATGTTTTGAATATGTCTGTGAAGTCCATTTGGTCCAGTGTGTCATTTAAAGTCTTTATTTCCTTGTTGATCTTTTGCTTAGACGGTCTGTCCATTTCAGTGAGGAGGGTGTTAAAGTCCCCCACTATTATTGTATTGTTGTCAATGTGTTTCTTTGCTTTTGTTTTTAATTGCCTTATATAATTGGCTGCTCCCATGTTAGGGGCATAGATATTTACAATTGTTAGATCTTCTTGTTGGATAGATCCTTTAAGTATGATATAGTGTCCTTCCTCATCTCTTATTACAGTCTTTGGTTTAAAATCTAGTTTGTCTGATATAAGGATTGCCACTGCAGCTTCCTTTTCTTGTCCATTAGCATGGTAAATGGTTTTCCACCCCCTCACTTTCAATCTGAGGGTGTCTTTGGTTCTAAAATGAGTCTCTTGCAGACAACATATCGATGGGTCTTGTTTTTTTAATCCAGTCTGATAGCCTGTGTCTTTTGATTGGGGCATTTAGCCTATTTACATTCAGGGTAACTAGTGAAAGATAGGAATTTAGTGGCATTGCATTGCCTGTAAGGTGACTGTTACTGTATATTGTCTATGTTCCTTTCTGGTCTATGTTGCTTTTAGGCTCTCTCTTTGCTTAGAGGACCCCTTTCAAGATTTCTTGTAGGGCTGGTTTCATGTTTGTAAATTCCTTTAGTTTTTGTTTGTCCTGGAAGCTTTTTATCTCTCCTTTTATTTTCAATGACGGCCTAGCTGGATATAGTATTCTTGGCTGCATATTTTTCTCGTTTACTGCTCTGAATATATCATGCAGTCCTTTCTGGCCTGCCCAGTCTCTGTGGATAGGTCTGTTGCCAATCTAATGTTTCTACCATTGTATGTTACAGATCTCTTCTCCCGAGCTGCTTTGAGGATTTTCTCTTTGTCTCTGAGATTCGTAAGTTTTACTATTAGATGTCGCGTGTTGACCTATTTTTATTGATTTTGAGAGGGGTTCTCTGTGCCTCCTGGATTTTGATGCCTGTTTCCTTCCCCAAATTAGGGAAGTTCTCTGCTATAATTTGCTCCATATACCTTCTGCCCCTCTATCTTTCTTCGTCTTTTGGGATCCCAATTATTCTAATGTAGTTTCATCTTATGGTATCGCTTATCTCTCAAATCTGCCCTCGTGATCCAGTAGTTGTTTATCTCTTTTTTTCTCAGCTTCTTTATTTTCCATCATTTGGTCTTCTATATCACTGATTCTATCTTCTGCCTCATTTATCCTAGCAGTTAGTGCCCCCATATTTGGTTGCACCTCACTAATAGCCTTTTTGATTTCTACTGGGTTAGATTTTCGTTCTTTTCCTTCTCCAGAAAGGGTTTCTCTAATAACTTCCATGCTTTTTTCAAGCCCAGCTAGTATCTTTAAAGTGATGATTCTGAACTCTAGATCTGACATCGTACTAATTTCCGTTGAGTAGGTCCCTGGCAGTCAGTACTGCCTCTTGTTCTTTTTGTTGAGGTGATTTTTTCCATCTTGTCATTTTATCCAGAGGAGAATAGATGAATGAGAGAACAAAATGCTAACAGGGTAACAACGTTCCCAGAAAATATATTCTAAACAAATCAGAAAAGACCTGATGCAGTGGGAAAAGAAAGGGAAAGAGAGAAAAAAAGAAAAAGAAAAAAAAAGAAAAAGAAAAAGATAAAGATAAATCAAACAAAAACAGAACAAAACAAAAAAAACAGAATATGATCAAATATGATCAGGCTGGTGCATAGATCAGTGCCACGCACTAGATTTGGGGTGTATTTTGGTCTCTTAGAAGAAAGTGCCTCCCAAAATTTTAAAGAAAGAAAAACTTGTATATGTTCAAAAATAAGGGTTGATATGATGAAGGGATGGAATATGACTGTAAAGATGGAAATTATAAAAAGTTTTATAAACGGAATTGGTAAGAAGTTCTTTGAAAAAAGAAAGAAGAGTATTTAAATAAAAGGAAAAAAAAGGGAGAGAATGTGATCAGGCAGGGGAGTAGAAAAAAAAAAACATACACTAGAGATTTAGGGTATATTTTGATCTGTTAGAAGAAACTATCTAAAAATTTTAAAGAGAGAACAACATATATATATATATGACAAAAATACAGGTAACTACTATGAAGTGATAGAATATGACTCTAAAAAGGAAAAATAAAAATGTTTTTTTTTTTCTTAAAAATGGTTTGATAAGATGTTGGTTGAAAAAAGAAAAAGAAAAATTAAAAAAAAAAAGACAGTTAAAAAAAAAAACTTAACTTTGAAAGACTACAGAATCATGGTAGATAAGCCATGGATTCTATGTGCATTATTCCCCTAATGCTGGAGTTTTGCCGATCTCATTGATCGGTAAACTTGGTCTTGGCTGGCTGTTCTCGCTGAACTTCTGGGGGAGGGGCCTGTTGCCATGGTTTCCAAAATCTTTGCCGGCGGCGGAATTGCTCCGCCCTTGCCCGGTCGGGGCTAAGTAATCTGCTCGGGTTTGCTCTCGGGAGCTTTTGTTCCCTGCGAGCTTTCCGTACAGCTTTGGAGGCCAAGAGTGAAAATGGTAGCCTCCCAATCTCCGCCTCGGGGGAGCCGAGAACTCGGGCCCTGCTCCTCAGTGCGCCCCAGAGAAAAGCCGTCAGTCACTCCCGTCTCCCCGGCCTCCAGCGGCACTCCATGCTCCCCCAGCCTGTGACCGCACGTTTCTATCTCTGGCACCCGACCCCGGGTGGAGTCTCCAAACCCAGCAGATCCCTGTGGTGCACTCCCGCGCCGTTCCTCCCAGGGGAAGAAGGTGAGTCTCCCCGGATCTGCAACTTTTTGGGTCCCTGCTGGAGGAGCAGGGGCCCAACTGTGCCCCAGATCACGGTTTATGGCCACCCTGAGCTGAGAGCTCGTGCCTCGGCTCCGTCTTTGCAGCCGGCTTCCTTGTTCCAATACCTGGGAGCTCTGCCGCACTGAGGCACCCCTGGTCTTTCTGCGACCCCGAGGGTCCTGAGACCACACTGTCCCATGAGTGTTCCACCCCCCGCTTAGCCACCGGAGTGACGTCCCTCAGCGGAGCCGACTTCTAAAAGTTCCGATTTTGTGCTTCCTCTTTCTATCACTTGCCAGAAGCGGCCGACGGAGGCCCCTCCCCCGCCGTCTATCCTCCCGAATATCGCCTCGGATTCACTTCTCCGCATGTCCTACCTTCCAGAAAGTGGTCGCTTTTCTGTTCAGAGAGTTGTTGCTATTCTTTTCTTCGATCTCCTGTTGAGTTTCTACGTGTTCAGAATGGTTTGATCCCTATCCAGCTGAATTCCTGAGAGGAGACGAAATCCAGGTCTCCTTCTCCTCCACCATCTTACTCCGCCAGCCGATTTCTTTCCCTTTTTAAGGACAAATGATATTCCATTTTATATTTTTAGTAGATTTTCTTTATTCATCAGTCAAATAACATTTGGTTTGCTTTCACATCTTGGCTACTGTAAATAATCCTGTAATAAGTATTAAGAGTGCAGATAGGACTTCAAAATTATGATTTTATTACCTTTAGATAAATGCCCAGATGTGGCACTACTGGATCTTATGGTAGTTTTATTTTAATTTTTTTAAAAGGAAACTTCATACAGTTTTCTTTAATGACCGTAGCAATTCACATTCTAACCAACAGAATATGTGTTCCCTTTTCTCCATATCCTGACTAACATTATATATATTTTTAAATTATATTATTCTAACACGTGTGAGGTGAACTTTGTCATGGTTTTGATTTGCATTTTTCTGTTGATTAGTGATATTGAGTATTTTTGAAAGTACTTGCTCAACATTTGTATTTCCCTGGGGAAAAAATGTCAATACAGTTCCTTTCCCTATTTTAATAATATTTTTTTCTATTGAGTTGTTTGAGTTCCTTCCATATTTTAGATATTAGTACCTTGTCAGGTTTGTGGTTTAAATATCTTCCCATTCTACATGTATTCTTTTTTTTTCTTTTTATATTTTTTATTTATTTTAATTCAGTTAGCCAACATATAGTACATAATTATTTTCAGATGTAGTGTTCTTTAAATCATCAGTTGCATATAACACCCAGTGCTTATCACAACAACTGCTCTCCTTAATGCCCTGTACCCAATTACCCCATACATCCACCCCCCTCCCCTCCCGGAGCCCTCGATTTGTTACCTATTATTAAGAGTCTCTCATGGTTTTTCTCCCTCTCTGATGAATTCCCATTCAGTTTCCATCCCTTCCTCTATGATCTGTTGTGCTATTTCTTATATTCCACATATGAATGAAAACATACACCATATGATCATTGTCTTTCTCTGGTTGACTTATTTCGCTGAGCAAAATACCCTCCAGTTCTATCCATGTTGATGTAAATGGTAAGTATTCATTTTTTTTTCTGATGGCTGTGTAATATTCCATCGTGTATATATACTACTTCTTCTTTATCCATTCATCTGTCGATGGACATCTTGGCTCTTTCCACTGTTTGGCTATTGTGGACATTGCTGCTATAAACATTGGGGTGCAAGTGCCCTTTTGAATCACTACATATGAATTTGGGGTACATACATAGTAGTGTGATTACTGGGTCATAGGGTATCTCTATTTTTACCTTCTTGAGGAACATCTATACTGTTTTCCAGAGTGACTATACCAGTGGGCATTCCCACCAACAGTATAAGAGTATGGCTCTTTCTCCACATCCTCACCAAAATTTGATGTTTCCTGTCTTGCTGATTTTAGGCATTCTGACTGGCGTGAGGTGGTATCTTATTTTGGTTGTGATATGCATTTTTCTGATGCCTAGTGATGTTGAACATGTTTTTCTTGTGTCTATTGGCCATTTGTATGTCTTCTTTGGAGAAGTGTCTGTTCATAACTTCTGCCCATTTCTTAACTGGATTATTTGTTCTTTGGGTCTTGAGTTTGATTAGTTCTTTATAGACCTTCAATTCTAGCCCTTTATCTAATATGACATTTGCAAATACCTTCTCCCATTCGGTAGATTGTAATTAAATTTTGTTGACTATTTCCTTTCTTGTGCAGAAGGTTTTTATTTTGATGAAGTCCCAATAATTCATTTTCACTTTTGTTTCACTTGCCGTTAGAGACATGTCTTGAAAGAAGTCCCTGTGGCCAATATCAGAGAAGTTACTGCCTGTGTTCTCCTCTAGAATTCTGATGGATTTCTGTCTTACATTTAGGTCTTTCATCCATTTTGAGTTTATTTTTCTGTATGGTGTAAGGAAGTGGTCCACTTTCATTCTTCTGCATGTGGCTGTCCAATTTTCCCAGCAGCATTTACTGAAGAGACTGTGCTTTTTGCATTGGATATTGTTTCCTGCTTTGTCGAAGATTAGTTGACCATAGACTTGAGGGTCTATTTTTGGGTTCTCTGTTCTGTTCCATTGGTCTATGTGTCTGTTTAGGTGGCAGTCCTGTACTGCCTTGATGGTCACAGCTTTGTATTATAGCATGAATCTGGCATTGTGATGTCCCCAGCTTTGGTTTTCTTTTTTACATTCCTGTGGCTATTCAGGGACTTTTCTGGTTCCATAGAAATTTTAGGATTATTTGATCCAGCACTGTAGAAATTGTCGATGATATTTTGATAAGGATTACATTGGCTGTGTAGATTGCTTAGGGTAGCATAGACATTTTAACAATATTTATTCTTCCAATTCATGAACATGGAATTTTTTTTCCATTTTTTTGTGTCTTTCTTAATTTCTTTCATAAGTGTTCTGCAGTTTTTAGAGTACAAATCCTTTACCTCTTTGGTTAGGTTTATTCCTAGGTATCTTACCGTTTTTAGTGCAATTCTAAATGGGATCAACTCCTTCATTTCTCTTTCTTCTGTCTCATTGTTGGTGTATAGAAATGCAACAGTTTTCTGTGCATTGATTTTATGTCCTTCCACCTCGATGAATTCTTGTATGATTTCTAGCAATTTGGGGGTAGAGTCTTTGGGTTTTTCACATAGAGTATCATGTCATCTGTGTAGAGAGAGAGTTTGACTTCTTCTTTGACAGTTTGGATGCCTTTTATTTCTTTTTGCTGTCTGAATGCTGTTGCTAGGGTTTCTAGTACTATATTGAATAGCAGTGATGAGAGTGGGCATCCCTGTCATGTTCCTGACCTTAGTGGAAAAACTCCTCAGTTTTTCTCAATTGGGAATGATATTTGCTGTGGGCTTTACCTACATGGCTTTTATGATATTAAGGTATATTCCCCATATCCCTACACTGTGGAGTGTTTAATCAAGAAAGAATGCTATATTTTGTCAAATGCTTTTTTTTTTTTTTTTGCATCTATTAAGAGGATCATATGGTCCTTGTCCTTTCTTTCATTAATGTGATGTATCACATTGATTGACTTGTAGATGTTGAACCACTCTTGAAGCCTAGGAATAAATCCCACTTCGTTGTGGTGAATAATATTTCTAATGTACTGTGGGATCATTTTGGCTAGTATCTTGGTGAGAATTTTGGCCTCCATATTCATCATGGATATTGGTCTGCAATTCTCCTTTTTGATTAGATCTTTGTCTGGTTCTGGGATCCAGGTAATGCTGGCCTTATAGAAAGAGTTTGGAAGTCTTCCATCCATTTCTACTTTTTGGAACAGCTTCAGAAGAATAGGTATTATTTCTTCTTTAAATGTTTAGTAGAATGCCCCTGGAAGTCACCTGGCCCTGAATTCTTGTTTGTTGTGAAATTTTTGATTATTGCTTCAATTTCCTTGCTGGTTATGTCTCTGTTCAGGTTTTTTATTTCTTTCTGTTTCAGTTTTGGTAGTTCATAAGTTTCCAAGAATGCATCTATTTCTTGCTGATTTCCTAATTTGTTGGCATGTAGTTGCTCATAATATGTTCTAAACTTTTTTTGTATTTCCACATAAAGTATCATATAATCTGTGAAGAGACTCATACAGCAATTTAGTAATGCGGCAGGGTACAAAACCAATGCACAGAAATCAGTTGCTTTCTTATATACTATCAATTCAACTGTAGAAATAGAAATTAGAGAAACAATTCAATTTACAATAGCACCAAAAACCATAAGATATCTCAGAATAAACCTTATCAAAGAGGTAAAGGATCTATACTCTAGGAACTACAGAACACTCATGAAAGAAATTGAAGAAGACACAAAAAGATGGAAAAATATTCCATGCTCATGGATTAGAAGAATAAACATTGTTAAAATGTCTATGCTACCCAGAGCAATCTACACCTTCAATGCCATCCTGATCAAAATTTCAATGACATTTTTCAAAGTGCTGGAACAAATAATCCTAAAATTTGTATAGAATCAGAAAAAACCCTGAATCACCAAGGAAATGTTGAAAAAGAAAAACAAAGCTGGGGGCATCACGTTGCCCGATTTCAAGCTATATTACAAAGCTGTGATCACCAAGACAGCTTGGTACTGGCACAAAAACAGACACATAGATCAATGGAACAGAATAGAGAGCCCAGATATGGACCCTCAACTCTGTGGTCAAATAATCTTTGACAAAGCAGGAAAAAATATGCAATGGAATAAAGACAGTCTCTTCACTAAATGGTGCTGGGAAAATTGGACAGCCACATGCAGGAGAATCAAACTCGACCATTCTTTAACACCATACACAAAGATAAACTCAAAATGGATGAAGGACCTCAATGTGAGACAGGAATCCATCAAAATCCTAGAGGAGAACATCGACAGTAACCTCTTTGACATTGGCCACAGCAACCTCTTTCAAGATACATCTCCAAAGTTTAGTGAAACAAAAGCAAAAATGAGCTATTGGGACTTCATCAAGATAAAAAGCTTCTGCACAGCAAAGGAAACAGTCAACAAAACAAAGAAACAATTCACAGAATGGGAGACGATATTTGCAAATTACACTACAGATAAAGCACTGGTATGCAAGATCTATAAAGAACTTCTCAAACTCAATACCCAAAAAGCAAATAATCAAGGCAAAAAGTGAGCAGAAGGCATGAACAGACACTTCTCCAAAGAAGACATACAAATAGTTAACAGACACATGAAAAAATGTTCACCATCTTTAGCAATCAGGGAAATTCAAATCAAAACCACATTGAACACTTCATCAAAAACTAATGATGTAATGTATGGTAAAACACGTTGAGATACCACTTTGCACCAGTTAGAATGGCAGTAATTGACAAGGCAAGAAACAACAAATATTGGAGAGGTTGTGGAAAAAGGGGAACCCTCTTACATTGTTGGTGGGAATGCAAGTTGGTACAGCCACGATGGAAAACAGTGTGGAGGTGCCTCAATAAACTAAAAATAGAACTACCCTATGAACCAGCAATTGCACTACTGGGTATTTACCCCGAAGACACAGATATAGTGAAAAGAAGGGCCATATGCACCCCAATGTTCACAGCAGCAATGTCTGCAAGAGCCAAACTGTGGAAAGAGCCGAGATGCCCTTCAACAGATGAATGGATAAAGAAGATGTGGTCCATATATACAATGGAATATCACTCATCCATCAGAAAAGATGAATACCCAACTTTTACATCAACATGGATGGGACTGGAGGAGATTATGCTAAGTGAAATAAGTCAAGCAGAGAAAATCAATTATCATATGGTTTCACTTATTTGTCGAACATAAAGAATAGCATGGAAGACATTAGGAGAAGGAAGCGGAAAAATGAAGGGGGAGAAATCGGAGGGAGATACAAACCATGAGAGACTATGGATTCTGAGAAACAAACAGAGGGTTTAGAGGGGAAGGGTGTAGGGGATGGGTTAGCCGGGTGATGGGTATTAAGGAAGAGCACATGCTGCATGGAGCACTGGGTGTTGTACGAAAACAATGGATTGTGGATCACTACATCAAAAACTAATGATGTAATGTATGGGGATTAACATAACAATAAAAATTTAAATTAAAAAAACTAATGATGTATGGTGACTAACATAACATAATAAAATCAAATCAAATAAATAAAATAAAATAAAATAAATAAAATAAAATAAATAAAATAAAATAAATAAAATAAAATATAACTACCATATAATCCAGCATTACACTCTTAGGTATTTACCGAATTACCTAATTTGAAGGGATGCATCATTCCTGATGTTTACAGCAGCAGCAACAATAGCCAAATTATAGAAAGAGCCCAAACATCCATAGATTGATGAATGGAGAAAGAAATTTGATGGAATATTACTCAGCCAAAACAGGAATAAAATGTTGCCATTTGCAAGGACAGGATGGAGCTAGGGTACTATGCTAAGCGAAATAAGTCAGAGAAAGACAAATACCTTATGATTTCACTCATATGTGGAATTTAAGAAGCAAAACAAATGGACATGGGAAGGAAATAGAGAAAACCAAGAAGTGTTCAATCCTGAAGGACCTGGGACTGGGGCAAGCACATGAGGATTATGGCCCTCAGCAGGCCATGGTGGTTCCTACATTAGAGCTAAGGTGCTACATTCAGGTTAATGAAGCCAGGGTTCATGGCCCCTGGGACAGAACCCTCAGTGATGTTACCAGATGTCTGGAACTGTGCTTGGAATCCAATTCTGTGGAAGGCAGGGCAGAGATGCTGCAAGCACAAGGGTCAGTTAGCACAGGGATGGGTGTAAACCATCAGACACACTCAAAATGTGGAATCACGTAAGGGTGCTGGGTGGGTGCTGGTCATGATCTGATAGCTTTTATTTTTTAAAGATTTTTTTAATTTATTTGACAGAGAGAGAGATAAGGAGAGCAGGAACACAAGCAGGGGGAGTGGGAGAGGGAGAAGCAGGCTCTCCAGCGAGCAGGGAGCCTGATGCCCAGCTCGATCCCAGGACCCTGGGATAATGACCTGAGCC
The DNA here is from genome assembly GCF_011800145.1 of Mirounga leonina. Lineage (NCBI taxonomy): Eukaryota > Metazoa > Chordata > Mammalia > Carnivora > Phocidae > Mirounga > Mirounga leonina. Next base: position 9,229 of record NW_023270750.1, on the reverse strand, counting down.
AAAGGCAGACACTTAATGACTGATCCACCCAGGCACCCCATGATCTGACAATTTTAAATAGTTTTTCTCTATAAAAGTTTTCTAGGTTTGCAGTTTTGTCTTTGTTTTCCCCTTTACTTTCTTTTATTTTTTATTTTTTCATTTTTTTTAAAAGCTACAAAAATGAGCAAGTAGTCTCCAGGAATAGTGGCCTCTCATGCTTCTTTTGCTTTTTCCTTTGTAGACCTGGAGCCCGGGAGAGGTGGAAGGGCAAGAGGTTCTCTATAAATATTGGACTTGGGGTGAGTCAGGGGCTGGTATTTAGCAAAGCCAGGAGTCCCAAGGTGAAGTACATGTCCCTCCAGCCACAGGCTTTGGGAGATTCAGTGTGTGCTCCCCAACCCCATCACAGAAAAAGACAATGGTTAAAACCAGAACAGATGACCAGGAAGGGGTTACCATGGCCACTCCCAGCACCAGCATCGGAACCAAGGGCTGACTTGAAACAGAGAGACCTGTATCAGCTCCTCTCCTGAGTCTCTGGAGCTGAGGGAAGGGTTGAGGACCCATAAACAGAAAGAAGAAAGGGGGAAGGTGGCCAATGTGGGTTGGGGCCACTTGGGAGCCTAGTCCTCTTGCCCCCATTTTCCTCAGGGGTTGTGGGAGCAGAGTTCGTGCTGTCTCATCTTGTGAGAGCCCACTGGCCCTCAGAAGAGGCTGCAGTCCTTCAAGTTGTTCTTGATGATGAAGCTGGTGAGAGCATCAAACACCAACTGCATGTTCTTGGTGTCAATAGTCCAGGTGAGGCGTGTATAGATCACCTTGGTATCCTTGCACTTGTTCAGTTCCTCAGACTTATTCTGGATGTAGCTGCCTGCCTAGTCATACTTGTTGGCCCCTAGCCTCATCTGTGAAGGAGGGGTTGGCAAAGTTAATCTGCAGATTGCCCAAAGCTTTGACAATGGCCATGATGGACTAGATGGTGTTGATGTAGAGGACTGCATGGTATTGCCAGCATTACTCTTGTGAGTAGCTATCCTCATGGATGATCTTCATCTGTTTGACAATGGTTCTCTTCCCTGACTCCTTAGCACCCAAAAGCAGCAACTTCAGCTCCCGTGCCACCTTCTTGCTGTCATTCTGAATGTTTTTGTTGATTATCATGGAGTGCTGGACCACCACCTTGTCCTTGGCACTCACGGTGCAGCCCGTCCTACCATATTCTGCTAGCTTTCCCCAACACACTGGGCTCCCTCCACACACAGGTAGCTCTACAGTTGGCAGTAGATAATCTTCATATACTGAGTCTCAACAACAAATACCACATAGGAATTAAACACTTTCCTAGTTGAAGAAACACAAGTAATTAAATGTTTTAAACTAATTTAAGAAGTAATAAAATTAAGTCTAATTTTAATAAGCTATTAAAAATCCAAATTGATAATACTAAAGCTAAATATTAAAAATATCTAATTTTATTTATTTATTTATTTGTTTATATAGATAGATATTTTTCATATAAAATAAAAATGGTAGTGGATAAAATCTAGTGGATAAAGAGTAAAAGAATCTGAATTATTCTGCAAAATTATAAATATTTTGATATATGTCTGATTTTTAAATTATTTTTTACCCTTAATTAAGACCTTTAGTTTCAGAGTCTGCACATCTATTCTAAAGAAATTCTCATTTAAGAGATACTCAAGAAGACAAGTATTTAATGCTTTTGTTAAATTTCTATTTATTCTGTAGCAAAATTTCACAAATTCTGTGGTTTAATAGCATGTTTTGTTTTAAAGTGCTGTGATTTAGAAATCCAACACCAACCGCACTGGGATAAAATAAGGATGTGGTTGGTATGGCTGCATTCTTTTCTTGGGTCTCCAGTGAACTATCTGTTCCTGCATTTTCCAGTCTCCAGAGGCTGCCTCTGTCTATATATTGGCTCATGACCACCTTCCATCTACAAATCCAACAATGGAAGACCACACTTCCATAGACACATCTCCCTCTAACAAGTCTGGAAATATCCCACTTTTGATTAGATTAGGGCTCCTTGGATAGTCTAAGATAAGCACCTCATCTCATGCTCATTAATTGAATTACATCTTCTGAGTTCCTGTATGTCATGTAAAGTAATCTATTCACATATTCAAAAAAAGTAGTACATGGACATCTTCAGTAAGCCATCTGAAAAACTGTCGTAGTGTCTCTGAAACTATTTACATGCACAGATACTAGGTAATGAATATGCTATTCTTGGAGGTTCTGAGTTAATGAATGTTTATTAATAAGCATGAATATGTCAACTTTATCCTAGCACTTTTAAATAAAGTGAATATTTTATTATATAGGATATTGATGTCCACCCTAGATTATAAGATATATATTTGGAATTTAGCTTTATATATTCTAGTTTTATTGTTTTTCCCCATAGAATGTATAATGACTTAGTTTCCATAGAAACCTCTTCACAGCTGCTTTGATTTCCTTGTTCCTTAGGCTGTATATTATGGGGTTCAAAGATGGAGGCAACACAGAATAGAACACAGACACCAAAAAATCCACAATATGTGGAGAATCAGGGACTGGCTTCAGATAGGCAATGGTGCCTGTCACAGTAAATGTTGTTACAACTATGACATGTGGTGTGCAAGTGGAAAAGGCTTTTGACCACCCTTGGAATGATGGCATTCTCAGCACTGTACTGAAAATGTACATATATGAAAAGCCAATGGACACTAAACAGAAAAGTGCATACATAACCCCAATTGCCTCACTAATATCAATGATGACATAAGACTTTGATCAAGAGATCTTCAGTAGGGAGGGGACATCACAGAAAAACTGAGGAAATTTTCTGGAGCCACAGAAAGATAAAGAGAAAGTACCCGCTGAATATGAGACCCCAAAGATACTCCCAAGAGACTAGGAGGCAGCTGTCATCCTCACACAGACTCTCCTGTTCATGCTGACATCATAGTGCAGTGGGTGACAGATGGCCACATAGCCGTCATAGGACATGGCAGTTAGAAGGAAAAGCTCAGACCCAGAAAAGTGAATGACTAACAATACCTGTAATATGCATCCCAAGAAAGAAATGGTGTCACTGTGGGATAAAGAGTTCAGGATAATTTTGGAAGTGTGATGGAAATGAGGCAGGCATCAAAAAGTGATAAATTCTTCAGGAAGAAGTACATGGGGGTGTGAAGACAATAATCCAGAGTGATCAGGACAATAATGAGATTTCCCATAAGAGTCACCAGGTAAATAAGCAAAAACAGAAAGCCATGTAAAACCTGGAGCTCTCTGGTGTCAGAGAATACCATGAGGAAGAATTCCATCCCTGCTGACTGGTTGGTCAGGTTTTCCAGTCTATGTTGGACAAAGGAGAGTAAAGACAACATCAGGTTCTTGTTAAGTCTTTCTCCTTTCCAAGAATGTTTTTATGTAAGAATTCATCTATTTTGTGTTTATAAGACATGCACATTTTTACTCCCCCGACATGCATGTTAGGGTTTATGACTTCTTCACTATGCCACTCCTAATATGTGTCTGAATTCGATGTATGTTAAGTGAGCAGATCAGGAAGACTAGGAAGAAAGAATAGGAAAAGCCTTTCATTTATGAGTCCTTGGTATGTTTATGATGAAACATGTATCTTTATAAAATATATCCTGAAGTATTAGTTCAGTACTCTAAATAAAACCTTAAGTACACTGAATAAGTTTTCAAATCATTTCAAATAATAGAAGGTAGTCACTGAATATTTTTGTAAAAGAGTTTGGTTTTAGATACATTACCTTTATCTACAAGAAGTAAGTAAAAATTTTTGTTTCATTATATGATTAAAGACATTACACTAAAGAATAAAAATGAAATGTATAACAGAAAGGAGATGCAAAAATGTGGACAGAGAATTAATAAATATGGACTTATATCATTACCATGAAAAAAGTAATAGTTATAGATGAAAAAAGAGAGAAGGATATAGAATATGGGGAAAGGTCCACCTTTCCTACCCAGTGGCTGCTCATACATCTACTCTCCCACATGTGTTCATGCACGCTCACACAATCTTGTACACACATTCATTTCCAGGATATATATCCAATGTTTTTTGGGTCAAAATAGGAACAAACTTTAGAGAAAAGTGGTTGAGAATAAAGTGAAAATGATAAATATAAACAGAACAATGAGGAATAGCATCACTGGCAGAAATGCTTCCTTCAATGATAAGTTATAGTATCTTTGAAAAATAGCATGTAGGAAATATCTTATAAAAGCTATACAGAATAATTAATAATTACTAATGCTTATTTATAATTAATTAATATTTACTAATATACAAGAAATTTAGCTGTAGACAATTTGTCATTTTCAACAAAATGTCAATTTTTACTAATTCTTAAAAGAAGAGGATCTCAACTGAATTCTATCCAATATGTCAAGCCTTCTCAAATTATTTTATTTTATTTTATTTTAAAGATTTTTATTTATTTATGTGACAGAGAGAGACACAGCGAGAGAGGGACCACAAGCAGGGCGAGTGGGAGAGGGAGAAGCAGGCTCCTCGCTGAGCAGGGAGCCTGATGGGGGCTCGATCCCAGGACCCTGGGATCATGACCTGAGCCGAAGGCAGACGCTTAACTGACTGAGCCACCCAGGCGCCCTGTCTTCTCAAATTCTTGAAAGAGAGGAGTAAACAACCATTCTAGATGAGACAGTAGCACATTTAGAAGGCTCATATTATAATTGTGGCATCAATATGAATGTTAGAAAATTGACTTATAGTTCAAACCAAGAAGGCTATCAAGGCATTTAGTAATTTATGTCCTCATGTAAGGATTACTATATTTTAATTTATTTTTATTTTATTGAGACATATCATAAATATATTATGACTGCATATATCATAACTGTAGAATTTGATGTAAAGACTAATTTCAACTAATATGTCTTATGGATGATTTCCTTGAAGCTGATGAAGAGTTGAGATTGAAGGAGTCAAGTGTCTGCTCTGGTGTTTGGCAAAGCAGCGAAACCTGAAGATTTTCACTGTAATATTAATCGAGTGACTCTTTGCCAGCCAGACTGCATTGTTGAGTAAGAGGTTAGTAAGTTTTTACAATATCTTCAAGAAATACAGTATCATTTTATAATTACTTTTTGGAATTCCCCTAAAAGTCAGAACTTTGCACATTTTTTTAAAAAATTGCCCTGGAACTATCTTCTGAGACAACACATTTGAAATCTGAATTTTTGTGATATAGACAAAAAATATTTTTCTAATGTGTCTTTAAATGTCTTGTTTGTCACCCATATTGTAATGACTAAAAATGAAATGCAATTGACAAAAGTTAAAGGAAAGCATGAAGTCAGGATGGAATAATTGAAACAGGACCAAAGAATACATTTTTCCAACAAGCACTGTAATTAACTTATTTTCTCATTGAGGACATTTGTTTTTTACTCTCTGATCCTAGTCCTTTCCACCACAAAATGGAGAGATTGGATTTATGTTTCCAGTGAAACTTTCATCTCTAAACTGGGTTTATTGCTTATAGAACATAATAATATTAATCAAATTCAAGGGTGTGCCAGGCTTTATCTTATTACTTTGAGTATTATAGTTTGATCCTATTTGCACCCTACATCAACATACTCCATTAAATACTGGTGTTATCACCATATTGTACAAGATAATATAGGCTTAGGGAGTTTTAAAAATTCAATGAAATAGATTTCTCTCTTTGCTATGTAGTTTTGTTTTAAATTACTATGTTTTACTCTCTATATAATTGAACCATCAGTGTTTTTTTTTTTTTTTTTTTTTTAGATCTGAGATTTCTGGTGAAGATGCTTAATGAGGTTTTCTTTGTGTTATTATAAATATGATTTAAATTTAGTTTCATGCCCATGTTAAGAAGATAATACATACCTTTGATTCTTAATGATGTCCATTGGGATAATCATTTTTATGGAGACTGGATCAGACATAACGCCTCATAGGTAGTGCTCTGTAGACAAAGATCATGACCCTTACTACGGTGGCTTCCTGTCTAATTCAGGTCATTTTGAAGCAATTAAAGTGTATACTTCAAAGTAAATGTATACATACATATATATGCATATACATAAATACTCTACTTGCATGAATAGCTACTTATTGAAATCCAAGTTTTCATAGAGAAAAACATTTTTTGTACCTTTCTGTTCATATGTAGCCCATAAAGGATTTTTCACCCATTTATGTTCCTACAAATTTATGAATTCCTGGCGTTCATCTTACCTGCTATGATTCAAAATTCTAGGTTTCTGTTGATTCCCAATGTCTTCCTTTTCTTGATAGTTTTTCTGCTGTTCATACTATGAGGGAGAAATTAATGATGATCATCTTGTCTGAAGTCTTCCTCTTATATTTTCAAAGAGCATAAAATACTTTTCAATTTGTTGTGTATCACCCTTTGGGAAAACTATGGATCTACAGAGAAGCAAGAGTCCCTTCAGGACTATGAGTGTATTTCTGTATGAAAACATATTAACTGGGATTAATCAGTGGCATTTAGCCCTGGCATGAATATCTGACACCTCATACTCTTGCTTTTGAGAGATGTCTTTTCCCAGGTCATTGGAAATATACTACTGGGCCTCTGCAAGAAGGAAAAACAACAGATAGAGTCCAGTGCACTTTATTTAACATTAGATTTTAATCAAGAGGGAATGGGGCGCCTGGGTGGCTCAGTCGGTTAAGTGACTGCCTTCGGTTCAGGTCAAGATCCTGGAGTCCCAGGATCGAGTCCCGC
>NW_023270750.1:0-2434 GCF_011800145.1 Mirounga leonina | reverse complement strand
GCCTTCGGTTCAGGTCAAGATCCTGGAGTCCCAGGATCGAGTCCCGCATCGGGCTCCCTGCTCAGCGGGGAGTCTGCTTCTCCCTCTGACCCTCCTCCCTCGCGTGCTCTCTGTCTCTCATTCTCTCTCACAAATAAATGAATAAAATCTTTTAAAAAAATAAGAAAAAAAAAGAGGGAATGAATTTATATGTTCTAAATTATATGACAAGCTAAATATTAAGCTTCTATATGTTTTTGAGGGTTCAAAGAAATTTGGTTTTAATTAGTTTTGTTTATGATCTATATTTATAGTACTGTGTATTGTTTTCTCCACACTTGTAAAATCTGCTTTGATTTAAAATATTTCTTAAACTTGAACATTTGTGATACAGATATAATAATTTCTCTAATGATTTTGCTGATGTCCTAATTGTGACAGTATTAAAATGTATAAAAACTAAATGCACTTGATAAAAATTGAAGGGAAACATGGAGTCAGGATTATATACTTGAAACAGACACAAATATACCATTTTTTCAATAAGCATTATAATCAATGTGCTTAGCTTAGTATGTTTCCTTTCACTGTCTGGCCCTAGTTCTTTCCATTATAAAATGAAGTCATTGAATGTCATGAATTCTAAGGAAATTTTATTTATAAACTGGATTTATCACTTAAATACATAGTTATATTGGTCAAACTTAAATATGTGCCAGGCAGTCCTCTGAGTACATTGAATGGTATACTCAGTCCCATTTCTACCCCACAATAACACTTTCAACTAGGTGATATCATTATTAACATATATATACAATATATGCTCCCTGAAACTTCCTTCCCAGTATTAATAAGCATCATCTTCCACCCTCATTCAGATGTTAATAGAGATCAAACAGAGAATGAAGGTTTCTACTTTCAACCATCAAGAACAAGGAACCATGAGAGACGATGGACTCTGAAAAACAAACTGAGGGTTCTAGAGGGGAGGGGGTGGGAGGATGGGTTAGCCTGGTGATGGGTATTAAAGAGGGCACATTCCTCATGGAGCACTGGGTGTTATACGCAAACAATGAATCATGGAACACTATATCAACACCTAATGATGTAATGTATGGTGATTAACATAACATAATAATAATAAAAAAAGAACAAGGTAGCCATTTTACCCAACAGACCAATAGCAGAGGAGTTCTGCTAAAACACAAGATTTACAGAAGACACATGTATCTTATACTATTATAATTTAGATGTCCACTTTTAAAAGAACAACTCACTCCTCATACCAATAACAATGAAAATCCCCAAACTGAGAAAAGACAATAAAGAGTTGTCAACAATAAAATGATGGAAATGTTAGAATTATGTGACAAAGTACTTAACTCAGTCACCAGAAAAATGATTGAAAAACAAATTATAAATATGCTTGAAACAAATGAAAACATAGAAGCCTTCTGCAATAAAAAATGTTCAGAAACATATAGATGATAAAAAAATCAAAATTTAATAACTAAGGGGAGCCTGGGTGGCTCAGTTGGTTAGGCATCAAACTCCTGATTTCAACTGAGGTCAGGGTCTCAGGGTCATGAGATTCAGTCCCACGTTGGGCTCTGCTCTCAGCACCGAGTTTGCTTAAGATCTTTCTCTCCCTTCCTCTTTCCCTCTCCCTGCTTATATCCTTTCTCTCTCTCTCCTCCTCTCTTTCAAATAATAAATAAATAAATAAATAAATAAATAAATAAATAAATAAATAAATAAACAAACTTTTTTTAATTAAATTTTTGCAGTGTGTTGTAGTATTTTGAGTTAAAATCCATCTCTATGTATTATCTATCTACCTATCATGTATCTATCATCTATCTATCATCTATCTCTATGATTCTGTCATATTTATATCTACATATAAAGTGAATAAATATGTTTTCATTAACACTAAAAGACAAGAAGATATAATAAAATTATGACATTTGAATTGATTGGTATGAAGCACTGTTATATAGAACTACTTAGAGGGTGCATATAATTATTGCTTTAAAATCTTATTAATACCAGGGGCACCTGGGAATCTCAGTTGGTTGAGCATCTACGTTTGGCTTGGGTCATCATCCCAAGGTCCTGGGATTCAGCCCCTTGTTGGGCTCCCTGCTTAGTGCAAGTCTACTTCTCCCTCTCCCTCTTCCTTTACCCCCTCTCATGTTCTCTCTCATGTGCTCTCATGCTCTTTCTCAAATAAATAGATAAAATGTTTAAAAAATATAAAAGTGTATCAATACCAAAGGCTGAATATTATTGACCTTCATCTCAGCAATAAAGAATACTTTTAGTTTCAAAGGAAAATTATAAATGTAAGAATGGAAAATAATTAACTGGGAAAACAGAAATAACATAAAGAAAATTTTAAAAGCCAATGAGCACTGGGTCTTATATGCAAAATTAAACAAATTAATTTATTTTT
>NW_023270749.1:1557-10527 GCF_011800145.1 Mirounga leonina | reverse complement strand
CTAACTAGAACACCAGAGCTGTGGCCAAACCATGAGAGAACTCAGCAGTCCTCACACTGCTCAGGGACCAAAGCTTTAGACACTCCCAGTGTTTATAAATGTGGTTTGGGTGTCGGGAGCACAGAACGTGGGGCCTCTGGTGACCACGTGAAGATGAGCTAGGAAGGAGTTGCTGTGGGCAGCAAAGATAAACCACAGAGAAGGATGAACTGGGCATCTTTTCCCTTGGCTATTCTTTAATAGGTCAGCTGGCAACAAATTTTCATATTCTTCCTTCTTCAGAAAATTTCCTTATTTCCCCTTTCCTCCTGAGGATCATTTTGCCAGACACAGGATTTGTAGTCGATTTGAACAACCTGCCGCTTCCTTCTGGCCTCCATGCTGTCAGATACAAAACCTACCATCACTTACTTAAATCAGTGTTCCTTAATAAGCAATGGGTTGTTTCTCTGGCTCTTTTTATTTATTTATTTTTAAGGATTTTATTTATTTACTTGAGAGAGACAGAGTGAATGAGAGAGAGAGAGTGAGCAAAAGCCAGGGGGAAAGGCAGAGGGAGAAGCAACCTCCCTGCTGAGCAGGGAGCCTAAAGCAGGGCTTGATCCCAGGACCCTGGGATCATGACCTGAGCCGAAGGCAGACGCTTAACGACTGCGCCATCCAGGCGCCCCTCTCTGGTTCTTTTTAAAGATTTTTTTTCTTCTTGTCTTTAGTTTTCACAAGTTTGCCATGTGCCTTAGTGTGAGTGCTTATCGTGTTCGGTGTTCACTCAGCTTCTTGGACCATTATTTCTTCAGACGCTTTTTTCGGTCCATATTTTTTTTCCTACTTCTGGTATCCAGTGGCACCAATGTTAGATCCTTTCTTTTTTTGTTTTTTTAAAAGATTTATGAAACAGAGTGTGCTCATGAGCAGGGGGAGGAGCAGAGGGAGAGGGAGGGAGAGAATCCTCAAGCAGTCTCCCCGTTGGGCATCAAGAGACCACAAGTCAAGGAGTACTGGCAGACTCCAGAAACTGGAGAAGGCAAGAAAATTGATCCACCCCCAGAACCTCCAGAAAGGAATGTGGCCCCGCCAATATCTTTATTTTAGCCCAGTAAAACCCATGTTGGACTTCTGACCTCCAGAAATGTAAGGTAATAAATGTCTGTTGCTTTTAAGCCACTGTCTTTTTGGTAATTTGTTACATCAGTAATAGGAATCTAATATAGACTGCATATTAGATTATACTGTTGTATGAATATCAAATTGGGGGAGCTTGATCATCGTCCTGTGGGTATATAGGAGAAAATCTCGGTTCTGGTGAGATACGGGCTCAAGTAGTTAGGGTGAAGTATTAGGATACCTAAAACTTCCAAGTGATACATCAAAAAATCATATATACATATGTGAATGAAATATATATATATATATTTCACATATATATACACATATTTCACAATATTTCACAAATATATATATATATATTTCACATATATATATACACATATATATATAATGAAAAAGATTTGTGTGCATGCACATGCATAGATCTACATCTATGCAGCTAGAATACAAATGTGACATTGGTAAATAGGCATGAAAGGTATATGGGAGTTCCCTCTAATAGTCTTGCAACTTTTCTCTAAGTTTGACTTTTTTTTTATTGGGGGGTGGGGCCTTATGTTTTAGAAGTACACACAAAAGTGTTTAGAAACAATAGTATATGATTTCTAATATTTAATCCGGTCGGTGGAGGAGTAGAAGGGAGATAGATATAACAAGGTTCATCATGAGTTGATACTTTGAGCTGGAGATGGGTACTTGAGGGTTCACAATACCACTCTCCCTAGTATAACGAACTAGAATCCACTTGTCCATGTTTGTATACAAACTCTGTTTGTATACGTTTAAAATTTTCCATATGAAAAGATTTCAAGGAAAGAGAAAAAAATTTCCAGCTCAGAAGTTTTATCAGTGAGTTGCACAGAACTTTCAACACAGATCATCTCAAAATTATACAAATTCATCCACAGAACAGCAAGAGACTATGCCCCCAACTGACTCTGGGGTTAGTATAACCTTTAAACTGAAATAGGAACAACAACAAAAGTACAAAAAGAGGAAAATATCAGGCCAATCATACTCATGAACAGAGAGACAAAGATGTTAATCACGATATTCTCAAACCAATTCCAACAGTATATACAATAAGATAGTACACCGTGACTCAATTCCATTGTCCCAGGAAAGCAAAAGTTCAATACTAGACATTTATAAATGGGCGGGGCATCTGTGTGGCTTGGTCGTTTAAGTGGCTGGCTCTTTTTTTTTCTTTATTTTTAAAGATTTATTTATTTGAGAGAGCGAGAATGAGAGAGAGAGAGTACACGACAGGGGGAGGGCTAGAGGGAGAAGCAGACTCCTCGCTGAGCAGGGAGCCCAATGCGGGACTCGATCCAGGGACTCCAGGATCATGACCCGAGCCGAAGGCAGTCACCCAACCAACTGAGCCACCAGGCGCCCCGCGGCTGGCTTTTGATTTTGGCTCAGGTCATGATATCAGGGTCCTGGGATTGATCCCCGTGTCGGGCTCCGTGCTCAGAGCACAGTGAGCTTGAGGATTTCTCTCCCTTTTTCCCTGCCCCTCCTCCTCCTCAAATAAATAAATTAATTTTTTTTAAAAAATTTATAAATGGAAGAGGGTAAGAATTTCTAGAGTACCATAATGTTCTGTTTCCTGATCTAGCTGCTAGATACATGGGTGTGTTCAATTTTTGAAAATTCAGTAAGCAAAACACTTCATTCTGTAACAGTCCTCCTACCCCCTCAACTTTGTTCATGATATAGACTCTTTGAAAAGACCAGACCAGACATTTTGTCTTGTAGAATGCCCACATTCTGACTTTGTTTCCTTATGGTGTCATTTCACTTGCTTCTCTAAACCCTGTATTTCCTATAAATTGGAAAATGAATCTCAAAGCTGAATTAGATTCAGGTTATATTTTTTTGGCAAGAATGCTTTCTGGGTTTCATATTGCATCATATTAGGAGGGACATCCTAGCTACTTGTCTAGACCTTATGCCAATATAACTATTTTCATGACATAAAAATTGATCAGCGGGCATTTTTTTAGGTTTTTCTTTACATTCCAGTTAGTTGGGGTGCCTGGGTGGCTCAGGCGGTTGGGTCCTGATCGCAGGGTCGTGGGATCAAGTCCCGTGTAGGGCTCTGTGCTCAGTGGGGAGTCTGCTGGAGATCCTCTCCCTCTGCCCCTCCCCGCTCGCTCTCTCTCAAAAAAACAAAACAAAACAAATAAGTCTTTAAAATTTAAAAAATAAAATAAATTCCAGGTCGTTAACATGCAGTGTAGTATTAGTTTTAGGTGTACAATATACTCATTCGACTCTTCCATACAACACCTGGTGCTCATCACAACCAGTGCCCTCCTTAATCCCCATCTCCTTTTTCACTCATTCCCCCACTCGCCTCCCCTCTGGCAACCATCAGCTTGTTCTCATAGTTGAGTCTGTTTCTTGGTTTGCCTCTCTTTCTCTCTCTTTTCCCCCTATTCTAATTTGGTGTGTTTCTTAAATTCCACATGCCTGAAATCATAGGGTATTTCTCTTTCCCTGACTGATGTAGTTCACTTAGCATAACACACTCTAGCTCCACCCACATTGTTGCAAATGAAAAGGTTTCATTCTTTTTTTCTGGCTGAGAAATATTCCATTGTATACATACACCACATCATCTTTATCCATTTATCAACTGATGGACATTTGAGCTCTTTCCATAGTTTGGCTATTGTAAATAATGTTGCTATAAACATCGGGGTGTGTGTATCCCTTTGTATTAGGGATTTTTGTGTCCTTTGGGTAAATACCTAGGAGAGCACTTCCTGGATCACTGGGTAGTTTTAGTCTTAACTTTTTGAGGAACCTTTCTACCCTGTTCCAGAGTGGCTGCCCCGGTTTACATTCCCACCAACATGCAGGAGTGCTCTCCTTTCTAATCAGTGGGCATTTTTTTGTGCAAAGACAAATGTGTATACAGAAATACAAGATTAGAAAACTATCTACCATGCTGGTCCTCAACAGAAGGAAAGCTGTGTATGGCAAGCCCACAGCTAACGACATACTCAGTGGTGAAAGGCTGAAAGCTTCTCTATTAGAATCAGAAACATGACAAGGGTGCTCATCCTCACCACTTCTATTCAGCATAGTACTGAGAGTCTTAGAGCAATTACGCAAGAAAAAGAAATAAAAGGCATTCATGCCAGAAAAGAAGTAAAATTCTCCTTGTTTGTAAATGACATGATCTTATATAAAGAAACTCCAAAGGCTCCATGAAAAACTGTCAGAACTAATAAATTCAACGAAGCTGGAGGATGCGGGGCACCCGGGTGGCTCAGTTGGTTAAGCGTCTGCCTTCAGCTCAGGTCATGATCCCGGGGTCCTGGGATCAAGCCCCGCATCGGGCTCCCTACTTGGCGGGGAGCCTGCTCTCCCTCTCCCTCTACTGTTCCCCCTGCTTGTGTTCTCTCTCTCTCCGTCAAATAAATAAATAAAATCTTAAAAAAAAAAAAAAAGGAAGCTGGAGGATGCAAAATCAATCTACAGAAATCAGTGCATTTCTATCCACTAACAAAGAACCTATGGCAAACTACCTGGAAAACAAATAAAAGGTTCCCATTTCCCATGGCATCAGAAAGAATGAAATGCTTTGCCCTGGCGGGGCCTTGAGGGGTGGAAGCAGGCACCGGGGAGGCAGGGAGTAGTCCAGTCTGTAGGGTCAGAGGCAAGGGAGCTCTGCTCTGTGGGCACCAAAGATGCTGCTTGGGAGGCAAGCCCCAGCCCCCACAGACTATGTCAAGGAATAAGCAGAGTCCACTCAACCAGAAGAGAAGCAAAGATAAAGCACGATGGCTTCAGTGTCTAATGGGAAGCAAGACCAAGGTCCCCATTTGCCACCACCAAGAAAGCAGAGCCTGTAGTTTTGGAGTACTGCCCAAAGATGCACTTGCTGGTATCTTGGCGTTCGGCTTTGCAAATGCCATACCTAGGAGAATGCCAGAGTAAATTCCATTGCTTGGAAGATCTGCTCTTTTTTGGCCCAGGAAATAGCAGGAATGGCTGCTTATGTGTGAAGAATGCAAAATAAAGGATGCATTGAATGAAAAGGGACATTCACAGCCTTCACCTTCCTAAACTTTGTATCTATTAAAGTTTCCTACACCTCTGAATTTGTACACATTTAAAATTTCAAGTGTTGGGGCGCCTGGGTGGCTCAGTCGTTAAGTGTCTGCCTTCGGCTCAGGTCATGATCCCAGTGTCCTGGGACTGAGCCCCACATCGGGCTCCCTGATCAGCGGGAAGCCTGCTTCTCCCTCTCCCACTCCCCCTGCTTGTATTCCCTCTCTTGTTGTGTCTCTGTCAAATAAATAAGTAAAATCTTAAAAAAAAACTTTAAAATTTCTAGTGTACTTTAAAGTAGTATACGTAGAGTGGGACCGAAACATTGTGATACTCTCACTCTGCTGGGATGCTTCCTGTGGAAGATTCTCAATGAAACTGAACAGCAAATGTTTCCTGCTGTTTAAGAAACTATTGAGAGCTCTCCACATGGAAAAAAAATTATGTTGCAACTAGCTTGTTTACAGCTAAGTAAAAGAATTCAAAGAATTCTCTGAAAAAAAAAAAGAGAAAAAAGAATAAAATAATTTGGACTTACTGTAACCCAGGAGGGGAAAGATCTGTAGACTGAAAACCATGAGACATTGATGAAAGAAACAGAAGCACACGCAAATCAATGAAAAGATATCCCCTGTCCATGGGTCGGAAGAATTAATACTGTTAAAATATACATACTACTCAACATGACCTACAGATGCAATGCAATGCCATCAAAATTCCAATGGCATTTTTCAGAGAAAGAGAAAAAAACAATTCTAAAATTTGGATGGAACCACAAAATATGCCAATAGCCAAAGAAATCTTGGGCAAGAAGAACGAAGCTGGAATCACTTGGGCAAGAATCACTCTTCCTGATTTCAAACTACATTTCAAAATCGCAGTAATGAAAGCAGTATGGCATCGTGACAGCCCTCCACCAGGTTTAAGGGTTCACCCCTTGCTTGCTGACTTACGTCCCATGATCTGTAGCAGAACCAACCTACTTTTAGGATTTGCAGACCACTGGCCTCAAGGAGTGAAGGACCAAACTTTCCCAGGAGATAAGGCCTGCCTATGTTGGAAAATAGCTGCCCTGGGTGCCAGCAAGTCTGTTCAGGGTTGTGTCCATATACGACTAACCGCCTGGGCACCTGCTTCTCCTGCATGCAGCCACCCTCCCTTTTCTCATGCCTTCCCCTTTAAAGCACCCTCCACTCCCAAACCCTCTGGACAGGAAACATGGTCTTTGAAACATGAGTCCACCATCTTCCCAGCATGCTGGCTTCCTGAATAAAGCAACCTTTCCTGACCTAAATGTGAGATGGGAATCCATCAAAATCCTTGAGGAGAACACAGGTAGCAACCTCTTCGACCTCAGCCGCAGCAACTTCTTCCTAGACACATCACCGAAGGCAAGGGAAGCAAGGGCAAAAATGAACTATTGGGACTCCATCAAGATAAAAAGCTTTTGCACAGCAAAGGAAACCGTCAACATAACCAAAAGACAACTGACAGAATGGGAGAAGATATTTGCAAGTGACTTATCAGAGAAAGGGCTAGTATCCAAAATCTATAAAGAACTTATCAAACTCAACACCCAAAGAACAAATAATCCAATCAAGAAATGGGCCGAAGGGGGTGCCTGGGTGGCTCAGTCGTTAAGCATCTGCCTTCGGCTCAGATCATGATCCCAGGGTCCTGGGATCGAGCCCTACATCGGGCTTCCTGCTCAGTGGGAAGCCTGCTTCTCCCTCTCCCACTCCCCTTGCTTGTGTTCCCTCTCTCACTGTGTCTCTCTCTGTCAAATAAATAAATAAAATCTTAAAAAAAAATAATGGGCCGAACATGAGCAGACATTTTCTGCAAAGACATACAAATGGCCAAAAGACACATGAAAAAGTGTTCAACATGACTCAGCATCAGGGAAATCCAAATCAAAACCTCAATGAGATACCACCTCACACCAGTCAGAATGGCTAAAATTAACAAGTCAGGAAACGACAGATGTTGGCGGGGATGCGGAGAAAGGGGAACCCTCCTACACTGTTGGTGGGAATGCAAGCTGGTGCAGCCACTCTGGAAAACAGTATGGAGGTTCCTCAAAAAGTTGAAAATAGAGCTACCATATGATCCAGCAATTGCACTACTGGGTATTTACCCCAAAGATACAAAAGTAGGGATCCGAAGGGGTATGTGTACCCCAATGTTTATATTTATAGCAGCAATGTCCACAATAGCCAAACTATGGAAAGAACCAAGATGTCCGTCAACAGATGAATGGATAAAGAAGATGTGGTATTTATATATACAATGGAATATTATGCAGCCATCAAAAAAAGAACTCTTGCCACTTGCAATGATATGCATGGAACTAGAGGGTATTATGCTAAGCGATATAAGTCAATCAGAGAAAGACAAGTATCATATGATCTCACTGATATGAGGAATTTGAGAAACAAGACAGAGGATCATAGGGGAAGGGAGGAAAAAATGAAACAAGATGAAACCAGAGAGGGAGAAAAACCGTAAGAGACTCTTAATCTCAGGAAACAAACAGGGTTGCTGGAGTGGAGAGGGGGGTGGGAGAGATGGGGTGGCTGGGTGATGGACATTGGGGAGGGTATGTGTTATGGTGAGCATTGTGTATTGTGTAAGAGTGATGAATCATAGACCTGTACCCCTGAAACAAATAAAAATGTTAAAAAAAAAAAAAGAAGAAGAAGAAGATAGTAGGAAGGGAAAAATGAAGGGGGGGAAATTGGAGGGGGAGACAAACCATGAGAGACTATGGACTCTGAGAAACAGACTGAGGGTTTTAGAGGGGAGGGAGGTGGGGGATGTGTTAGCCTGGTGATGGGTATTAAGGAGGGCACATATTGCATGGAGCACTGGATGTTATAGGCGAACAATGAATCATGGAACACTACATCAAAAACTAATGATGTAATGTATGGTGACTAACATAACATAATAAAATAAAATTATAAAAAAAAAAAGCAACCTTTCCTTAACTTGTCTCTCAAGTGTTGATTTTTGAGGCATGAGCAGCCGAACCTGAGTTCGGAACCGCTTCTCTGTCAGGTAACAGTATTTTTCTTTTTTAAAGATTTTTTTCATTTATTTGACAAAGAGAGACACAGTGAGAGAGGGAACACAAGCAGAGGGAGTGGGAAAGGGAGAAGCAGACTCTCCGCTGAACAGGGAGCCCGATGCGGGGCTCGATCCCAGACCCTGGGACCATGACCTGAGCTGAAGGCAGACACTTAACGACTGAGCCACCCAGGTTCCCCATCAGGTAACAGTATTGACAGAAAGACAGAACAATGGAACAGAACAGAGAGCCCTGAATTAAATCCGTGCATTTATGTAGGGTCAGCGGATCTTTGACAAGGGTGTCAAGAATCACAGCGGGAAAGGACAGTCTCTTCAACAAACGATGTTGGGAAAACTGGATATCCACAGAGCAAAAGAATGAAATGACACACTTACTTTACACATACACACAAATCAACTCAAAATAGATGTACAACTTAAATATAAGACCCAAACCAGAAAACTCCCAAAGAAAGCATAGGGGAAAAGCTTGATGACATTGGTCTTGGCAATGACTTCCTGCATATGATACCAAAAAGCACAGACAATGGAAATGAAGGTCAACAAGTGGGACTATATCAAACTAAGAAGCATCTGCACAGCAAAGGAAACCATCAACACAATGAAAAAGCAACCTACCAACTGGGAGAGACTATTTTCAAACCATGTATCAGATAAGGGGTTAATATCCAACATATGTAAGGAACTCCTACAACCGGATAG
>NW_023270749.1:0-1547 GCF_011800145.1 Mirounga leonina | reverse complement strand
AGCTCCATGCTGGGCTCCAGGGAGCCTGCAACTCCTTCTCCCTGTGTCATTCCCCCCGCTTGTGCTCTTTGGCTCTCTCTATCTCTCTGTCAAATAAATAAATAAAAATCTTTAATTAAAAAGAAAGACAGGTGTTGGTGAGGGTGTTGAGAAATTGGAACCCTTGCACCCCATTGCAGAGAATGCAAACTGGCCCGGCCACTCTGAAAACAGTATGGAGGTTCCTCAAAAAATTAAACATACAACTACACTAAGATCCAGCAATCCCACTTCCGGGCATTTCTCCAGAAGAACTGAAATCAAGATCTCGAGGAGATATTAGCACACCTGTGTTCATTGCAACACTATTCACAGTAGCTGAGATATGGAAACAACCTAAACGTCCACTGAAAGACGAATGGTTAAGGAAAATGTAGCACATACATATAATGGAACACTATTAAGAGGACAGATTTCATATGCAGTGTTAATAAAGTAAAAAAAGATAAAAGAAAATGAAAAATGTTATCACAGTCAAAACCAAAACAAACACCACACTGAGATGCCACTTCACATACAGTAGACTGGCTGAAATATTAAAGACTTTGCAAACTAAGTGTTGTTGAGGATGGGGGGGAACTGGGAACTCTCATACATTGCTAGTGAGAAAGTACAATTAAAAGTACTTTGGAAAACAGTGTAGCCTGTTTTTCAAAAAATTAAATGTGTGCCTCCTTAGTGATCCCCTCACTGCACTCCTGAGTGGAACTCTACCCAAGAGAAATGAAAGCACATGCCCGCTTCTAAGACTCCTGCCCAAAAGTTCCTGGCAGGTGTACTTGTAATCGCCCAGAGTTGGAAACAACATAAATGTCCATAAATGAGCGAATGAATAAAAAAAACTTTCTGCATCCTTCCAATGTAACAAACTAAGGGATAAAAAAGAAAAAAACACTTTGGGGGCGCCTGGGTGGCTCAGTTGTTCAGTGCCTGCCCTGTCCCAGGGTCCTGGGACCAAGCCCCACATCCGGCTCCCCGCTCAGCGGGAAGCCTGCTTCTCCCTTTCCCACTCCCCCTGCTTGTGTTCCCTCTTTCGCTATCTCTCTTGGTCTCTTAAATAAATAAAATCTTAAAAAAAAAAAAAAAGAAAGAAGAAAAACTGTGGATACTTGCAATAACATGGAGCAATGGGTAAATTAAGAAAAATGACGCTGAGTAAAGAAGTCAACCTCAGCCCCAAGTTATATCGTATGATTCCACTTCTCAAAATTCTAAAAAATGCACACTAATCTATAACAACAAAACAAATATAAGGTTTCATGGGAACATGGGGAAGGAGGGTCAGAAGGGAGGGAATGAAGAGAATAAAGAGGACCTGAGATTTTTGAGAGGAAGGGACATATATCTTCACCTAGGAATGACATCTCTGCATGCCCGTGGCAAAACTTATTAAATTGTATACTTTCAATATGTTGAATTACTTATATGTCAATTATAATTCAATAAAGTGGTTAAAAATTATACATCCATATATGAAATATTATTTCAAGTACAAATTTTAAAAAATA
>NW_023270748.1:14323-18314 GCF_011800145.1 Mirounga leonina | reverse complement strand
GGAGGAGGGAATAAGGAGAGGAGTTAAAAATGGATATTTAGGGGAATGCCTGGGTGGCTCAGTCAGTTAAGCATCTGCCTTTGACTCAGGTCATGATCCCAGAGTCCTGGGATCAAGCCCCACATCAGGCTCCCTGCTCAGAGGGGAGTCTGCTTCTCCCTCTCCCTCTGCTGCTCCCTCTGCTTGTGTGCTCGCTCTCTCACTCTCTTGCTCTCTTGCTCTTTCTCTCTCTCTCTCAAATAAATAAATAAAATCTTTTTAAAAAATGGATATTTTGAATGAAGATATGTGAAATAGATTTTGGTGAGAAAGAAATACAAGAGTAAAAGCAGATGAAGCAAAGACCCTGATAATTTAAGAGGGATTTGGATCAAGAGCAAAATTGAAGGAGGGACACTAATCCCTCGAACACTAGATGAAAGAACATAAAAATGATATCAGGCATAAATAAGTGTGAGGGACTTTTGTGGGCCATGGGAAGAAGCAGGGTGGAGGAGGTGAGCAAAATTCCCAAAACTTATTGAGCTGGTGGGAAACAAAATTATCTACAAGAATAAGCAGAGTTTGAAGCTGTAGAGTCTGAGGAAAGAGTAAAGGTTTGAAATACTACTATGGGGAATGGTCAGAAGAAGTACAATTTTATAAAACAGCACTGGTGTTGATGTTGAAGAACTTGTAATTAGTATTAGAGAAATTTCTATCAAAACTTTTGTGTACCAGGATAGCTCTAAATATTTTGCCTATTTGGGGGCCATTTTTCATAGAAGGATGACATAGGTGCATGAACATTAAATGTCCCAATTAGACCATAGTTTAAATGACTGATTATGGGGTTAAGCTCAGAAAAGAGAAACAGGAAACCAGGAAAGAATTGTTAAACAGAGAAAATGGAGTGGCCAGAACAGTAAGGCTTCTTAAGGTTGAAGAGTAGAGTGAGGGACTCTACTGAAATGAAAGAATAGCAGATTTTGTTCAGAAAATGTACACTTAGAGATTACAATTAAAGTTTACAGATTAAAATTAAAGATTTCAGACATGGGGTGATCACAGTGATAATAAATTCAAGGAGAAACATCATGAAAGTGCTAGCAGAGGGGAGAAAATGTGTTTATTGAAGTTAAAGAGACAAAGGAAATCTGAGACCGGATAGTAATTGATCACCATTTTACACAGATGTTGGAACCATCCAGTATGATGGCCCGAGATGACACTGGAAGGACTGTGAAAAATCTCTCCTTAATAAATGTGACAGAGTGACAGTACCCTGGAGGCTCTGTGAATACCTCCAAAACAAGAAATGTACAGAAGTACAAGGCTTTGGCTGTGGCTCAGAGGAGGGCCCACTTTCATTTATGGTGAGGAGTTGGATTTGTTCTATGAAAACCTAAAGATTTAGGGCATACCAACTTGCACTTACAATAATTATATTTGATGAACACTATAACAAGCAAAAGAATAAATATATTCCATACCTACATAGCTAGTGCAATAATTCCATGCTTTCAGTCAATACCTCTTGTCTTTTAGGATAGAGTAACAGTTCTTTATCATGACCTTGAAAATGGGAAGGGTTGCATGTGCATACTATATATCGTATATTATAATTATACTATATCTGTTTTTCTCTCTAAACTTTATAGAGTAAAAGTTCGAAATTAAGAATGGCTTGACAAAAGTGAGAACAGCCAAGACTATGTAGAATCCCTCCTCACCTACAGTATGTCTTCCTTCAACTTTTTTGAGCAGTGAGTAGTTCATAAATGAAGACCACCAAAATTTTAATCTTCAGAAAGAGGCCAAATTAGAGAATTTAAGAAACTCTAGAAATTTTATTACTATTTGTATCTACAACCTTTGCATCATAAAATTTACAATCCTAGTTGAAAAACAATCAGATTGTGTTAGATCCTTTGTATTTCAATTTATTCCTCTACCAAGCAATGATTCGCTTACTAAATAAACGCGTATTTAGCACCTACTATATCCTATGTTATGGGCTAGGTATTTTAGGCATGGTGGTGTATAAGGGAAATTTGCCTGTAGAGTCTAGTCTTGGATGTTCAAAACTTAATCTCAGAAAATGTAATCACTGTTTGAGATACAGGAGCTCGTGCAAAAGTTTGGAAAGTAAAAAGGCAGCTAAAAATTATTTTTTAAAAGAGTCATTTATCTTTATTTTGGGATTGTTATTAACTATTACTTAAACAACTTGAAACTTGAAAAATAAAATCTCTAGCCCCCGTCATGCTTACTATATCCATGACAGGATGATATGACTTTTAGACAATATAATTCCATTTTTTATCTTCTTATATGTAAAAAATGTGATCAAGTGATTGACATAACAATAAATAATGGAAAAGTAATTATATTTATCTCTATATTATTTATTAGAATTATATATCAAGTAGTATAAAAAGTTTAAATAGATTCCTTTTTGACTAATACCAAATCATCCAAAAACAGTTTTAACATTTAATAATAGGGATGAGCTTTCTCTTTAAATTTATAATGTCAATTATAAAAAAGAATATCTCAAGCTTTCTAAAGAATATGAGACATTTTCATCTATAAAGACTTTGCATATGTGTTGTTTAAAGTCAAATCATGTACACAAGCTTAAGTTAATACTGTCTTAAACTGCTTTAATTAAAATGTGTAGCATTTAAAATTACATAATGTGATTTATATTGTGCTTTCTCTGAAAAGCACAAACACTAATGAGTCCTAGATTTCTCAACATTACTTTGAATTGAAGAAAAGAAGAAGGTAAAACTTTCTAAGTATAAAGTAATATATTTTAAAACCACTAACAAAGGGAATCATTCCTGGGGTGCCTAGATGGGTCAGTTGGTTGTGTCTGCCTTCGGCTCAGGTCATGATCCCGGGGTCCTGGGATCAAGCCCCACATCAGCTCCCTGCTCAGTGGGGAGCCTGCTTCTCCCTCTCCTTCCCACCCCCTCCTCATGCTTTCTCTCACTATCTGTCTCTCAAATAAATAAAGAAAATCTTAAAAACAAACAAAAAGAACCCAAAGGGAATCATTCTTATTAAGTCTGACATAACGCATATTTTAAAAAACAAACAAACAAAAAACTGTGAAACTTAAGACCAACAAAACAATTAAAAAATATTTTGTGAGCCACATGAATTGTTTTGTCTACAATGAAACAGAATGATGACGGCTGTTATAAAAGCTAAGATAGGTCTGTGGTCACTAATTTCTCCAGCTAATCTGTAAAATAATATTCCTGAATTCAATCTTCCTGTCCCTTCTCTCCATTATTCTCTTCTTAAGTTATTCTTTTCCTCATGCCTACCCTCCCCATCTATGAAAGAAGCAAAATGTCTGCACTGACCAATATAAAATGTTTTGCATTCTGATTTTAAATAATACGGTTTGGCAAAAGTTAGATTTTTAATTAAAACAAAGAACTAATTTCAAATTATTCCTAAAACAATATATGGTTATGACAGTAGAATTAGAATATAAAACGTTAGGGATAAAACAAATCTACAAAGAGTGAGAGTTTGACCTCTTCTTTGCCAATTTGGATGCCTTTTATTTCTTTTTGGGACTTCAAGCTCTATTATAAAGCTGTCATCATCAAGACAGTATGGTTATGGCACAAAAACAGACACATAGATCAATAGAACAGAATAGAGAACCCAGAAATGGACCCTCATCTCTATGGTCAAGTAATCTTTGACAAAGCAGGAAAGACTGTCCAGTGGAAAAAGACAGTCTCTTCAACAAATGGTGCTGGGAAAATTAGACAGCCACATGCAGAAGAATGAAACTGGACCATTTCCTTACACCACACACAACAATAGACTCCAAATGGTTGAAAGACCTCAGTGTGAGACAGGAGTCCATCAAAATCCTCAAGGAGAACACAGGCCACAACCTCTTCGACCTCAGCCGCAGCAACTTCTTCCTAGACACATCACCAAAGGCAAGGGAAGCAAGGGCAAAAATGAACTATTGGGA
>NW_023270748.1:0-11323 GCF_011800145.1 Mirounga leonina | reverse complement strand
CAAATGTGTTTCTTAATGTTTTGTTCTACAGCTGTTTTGCCACACAATATTTTAGGAATTGTCTATAAAAGCTTTTTCTCTTTTTTTGTAATAAAATTTTGCTGAAAAACACACAGGTGGGAAAAACAAAGTATATTTAGTATACTTTGCTTGAGATTTCTCCTCTCTTCATTTTGTTTACTCCAAGTCAATATAAAAGATACTACATCAAAAACTAATGATGTAATGTATGCTGATTAACATAACATAATAATAAAAAAAAGAGTGAAAAAAAAAAGACAGTACATAGTTAACTTCATTTTTACTCTCAATATACATAAACACTTAAGCATGTTTTCTAAAACTGATATTTATTATAAAATATCCAGTGTCAAGACACGTAAGAACTGAATAAGTAAAAATACTAACAACATTCTTGGTTGGGAAAACTCAACTTTGAAATCTGTAAATTCTCAAAAACTGTACCTGAAAATTTTATGTGTTACCAATCAATATCCCATGAGATAGTATTTCAGAGCTTGACAATATGACTCTAAAATTCACTTTAAAAAAATGACTAATAAAAAGAGAAGAAAATTTTTTGTTTTGTTTTTTAAGGTTTTATTTATTTGACAGAGAGAGAGAGTGAGAGAGCACAAGCAGGGGGAGTGGCAGAGGGAGAAGAAGAAGCAAACTGCCTGCATGGGGCTTCCTGCTCAGCAGGGATTCTGCTTCTCCCTCTGCCCCTCCCCCTGCTCCCAATGTGGGGCTCCATCCCAGGACCCTGAGCTCATGACCTGACCAGAAGGCAGCCGCTTAGCTGACTGAGCCACGCAGGCACCCCAAAAGAGAAGAAATGTTGAAAAAAAATAAAGTTAAAGAAATTTGTCCAGATGGTAATATATATTCCTAAACCAGAAATAGATAAATCAGTGCATGAAATAAAAAGTCCAGGAACAAAGTTAGTAGATGATACAGAGATCACAGCATATCAATGGTGAAAATGATTGATTATTTAATTATTGGTATTTGGAAACTAACCACTTGGAAAAAAATTAAATAATCCAAATATTTACTATATACATTACTATAAATTCCAGAGTAATAATAATTGAAAGTAATAAATATGGTATGATGCAAGAGTGGTGCCCTACAAACTTTTGTAATGTGGCAGCCTGGGAATAAGAGATTACAAAAATGCTAGAAAAATACATGGGCAAGTGATCAACTAATCTTAGAGCAAAGATAATGACAGGAAAATGACTTTACTGTGTAAAATTTTAACATTAGATAATGAAAAACACACAAATTGAAAACATTTGGGGCACCTGAGTGGCTCGGTCAGTTAAGCGTCAACTCTTGATTTCAGCTCAGGTCACGATCTCAGGTCCTGGGATTGGGCCAGCATTGGGCTCTGCGCTCAGTGGGGAATCTGCTTGAGGATTCTCTCCCTTCCTCTGCCCCTCCCCCCCACTCATGCAAGCTCTCTAAAGTAAACAAATGTTTTTAAAAAACTGAAAACATTTAAAGATAAATGATAAACTAAGAAAACACATTTTTCAACATATTTACCAGACAAAATATTTATATACCAAGTTTAAAGTTTCTATAAAACCTCAAATAAAAAAGATGCACATCTTTCCAATAATAACGGAAGTATAAGATAAGAATATATTTACAGGGCGCCTGGGTGGCTCAGTTGGTTAGGCGACTGCCTTCGGCTCAGGTCATGATCCTGGAGTCCCTGGATCGAGTCCCGCATCGGGCTCCCTGCTTGGCGGGGAGCCTGCTTCTCCCTCTGACCCTCCCCCCTCTCATGTGCTCTCTCTCTCTCATTCTCTCTGTCTCAAATAAATAAATAAAATCTTTAAAAAAAAAAAAGAATATATTTACAAAGAAATAATATAAGCAACAAATATTATGTAAAAAAATTATTTACCCTCATTATTAATAAAGAAATGCTTAATAAGATACTTTTCCATCATAAAATTGGCAAGTATAAAATAATTATTTGCAATACTAAAATTGGTGACCTTTTAGAGAAAATAGTCAATCGTATAAATTATTATTGAGTAAATTGTGCTATTTTTCTGACTTTAAAAATCTTGTTTCATCTTTAACCTATCAATTTCACATCTAGGAATTTGTTCAAAAATTTTTTTTTAATTTTCTGCATTTATATTTAACTATGATAAATAATTTTAAAGCAACCTAAATACACAATATATTCAGCAAATAAAATACACAATATATTCAACTGGATCCCTGCATGAATATACGTTGTATACTAATTTTTATCACTAAGAAATATGTTTAACTATTATCAAATAAAATAGGTTGCTGGGCAGTATAGTTTGTCTTTATACATACGCCTGTCTGATTAATTTTAAGAGTAGGATAGAACTGGGTAGCAGGGGAATCTAATAAACCTGGTAGCAAACCTGAAGGGACCGCTTGCTAGGTATATGAACATATTCCATGGCAATAAAATTCTACTCCTTTGAAATCTAATACACACAAATTTCAGGAAACATTTATAAGAAAGTTCACAGCAGTGTTGTTCCCGATAGCCCCATCCATAATAGAAAGGGTAGAAAAACGAAGCACATTCACATAACAAGGAAAGTAAACAGAGTACAGCTACACAACAAATATAACTCTCATAAACATAATATTGGGCAGAAGAAACATGACACATGCATACAGTATGAGTCTATTTATATAAAGCTTAAAAATCTAGTAAAGCAAAACTATCTTATTTAGGCAAACAAGCATATGTGAAAAAAAACTATGAAGAAAAATAGCAAGGAAACAATTATCACATAAGGATAGTAGTTACCTCTAGAGCAGAGGTAAGAGGGTATAACCAATAATCCCACGGCCTCTGGCCTGCTCACAGTGTTCTATTTCTTGACTTCGGTGAAGAGGGAGGTAAGTGCATGGGAGATCACATTATAATAATTTACTTATTCACATATTTATATCTTTATGCTTTACATGTATTATATTTCACAGTAAAATAAGGATTTTTAGAAGCTGGCGTTTGTTTCTGTATCAGAAGCATCCAGGTCCTTTGATCATCTGATTAATGAGCTATAACATATGATGAGGTAAGGAGGAAGGACATGATCCCCGCAGCGTCTATCACTCCATTCTGAGCCACTGCTCACCCACTCGATTTGTCTCCCATTGTAGAGAATATCCTTGAGTTTTTCCAGGAGCGGGATGCATTTTGCTGCACCGTGCCTACTCCTTAGCCTTGTTGCCATAGGGATTAACATGAAGCATTTATAAAGCAGTTGGCCAGGTTTGCATGCCATCACTTCACAGGGCCAGATGTGGCCTGAACCCATGACCTTGTTAGTACCTAAAGTAAATAACTGGAGGAACCAATTCGAGCAAGTCCTAAAAAGAATGGTAAGTGAATAAAAAAACATAAGGAATGTAGGAATGCCCTTTAAAGTAACTAATTAAAACATCTATTAGTTCTAGAATGAAAAATAGATGAATAGAGTCAAGGCAGACAATTCTTATATGGAGTTAGACTATAATATCAAGTTTTATCTTTCCTCTGAGCAAAAAAGAAAAGAAAAACGAAAAACAGGTTAAGCATCATCTTTATATGTGAGATACAGTACATTTTTATTATTACCCTCCATACAAGACACATAGTTGACTATAGCTAATGGCACTTAAAAATTACTTTTCTAATATCCAGAAATGAAGAAAAACAAATAGGAATACTAGTAACTATATTTCATAGAAGAATAACTGTTGACAAACAGAATCTAGATGACATATTTACATTTTTTAACAGTTAAAATTTTAAGAAAGTAGAAAATGCATGCAAAAGAATATAAATAACATACTAAATATTTTATACCAACTGTTATTTAAGTTCCAAAATGCTGCTGTAATTAAATTTGAGAATAAGCATTATAATTTCCTCAATAACTTAATATGTAAAATTAGCTACCTCTGGAAAGTGTGCTTGCTTATATAAAATATTAGAATCGTTTTTACTTTTCAGCTTTATTATATAAAATTATGACTAAACCTCTTGAAGACATTTTCTTAAATGGAAAATTTCAAAACTTAAAACAAATTGCTGCTTCTAACACACTTTACACTTACATTTTCTTCAGGTTTCATTGACCATTGGCCAAATTTCTATCCATTTCTATCTACCCAATTTCAAAATGCTGAGTCTCTTTTGTATTTGTACATTGTTATAAAAATAGAAATTTTTTTCTGAGTTGAAATTATTTAAACATAATTTGCTTTAGTGCTTCCCTTAGTTTAGCTTTCAGCTCCCCCCACCCTTCCTGATGCAAAAATGATGAAAGGTAGAATGACCCTGAGAATGCATCCCATCTCTTTAAGTCTAAATATTCAGGAATGGACAATGTTTCTTTTCAAGGCAATGGCCCTTCCTGATTTATTAGCTTCTCCTTCTGGATTTATCCATGTGGGAAAACACTGCCAAAGCTCATTTGTCTTTTCCTGCCTGTATCTTTATGTCCTGACATTGAGGTACTTTGTTCTGCAAAAGTATTTTTAAAAGGTGACAAGCCTTTCCCTGCGGAACATTTAAATAATAATAAAAACCACTTTTAATTAGGATCTGGAATAACTGCTAAGAAGAAAGTGGGAAGGGAGCATAGCTTTCCACAGCTCCCACATAGTAGATGGATTTTATGTTTCTTGTCTGTACTTGAACATAGCTCTGCTGTATCAAAGTTGTTTTTCTTTAAGAATATTCATATCCAGCTCTCTCTTTCTTTGTAAGGCTGAACATTTTCTTTATTGAGGATTCTAAGGATATTTCACTGCTCCTAGTACTATTTACCAAAACATTTCCATTTCATCTCTCAAAAGCATTGTTCCTCTCAATATTCAACTTAGAACATCAAGAAAAAAGAATAGTGGGGCACCTGGGTGGCTCAGTCGGTTAAGCATCTGACTCTTGGTCTCAGCTAGGGTCTTGATCTTAGGGCTGTGAGTTCAAGCCCCACGTTGGGCTCCATGCTGGATGTGGAGCCTACTTAAAAAAAAATAGTAAGATGATTTTTATCATCCTAATATTTGAAGCAATGTCTTACTATATGTCTAGTTAAACATTTAGAATATTTTTTGGGGAGAAATAAAATAAGATTATATAATCCACCTTAATCATTTTATAGAATAGAAAACTAAAGCCAAGAAACAAAGTGGAAAATTCAGTATGGTGTTAGTGGACAATACTAAATCTCTTTGGTTTTCCACCGTAGTACACTCATTTAATGAGTATTAATCTAAGGCTGTTTAACAATTTTTAGCTTCAAAATAATAATAAAGACAAAAGAACTTAAAAATAATTTAGACTGGTGAAATTCAGGAAAAAAATAATGACCAAATGTTTGCCATACTATCTATAAATTAGTGTCATGGACAACCTTACCCAAACATATGATTTTTCTTTACAAATAAGATTTCTTCACCAGAAAAAAAAAGTTCCTTATCTCCTCTTATTCTCTCCTCCTGTATATATCATATGTACCAAGCACAAAAAGGAATGCAAATGACATCTCATCTATGAAGTCTTCCCAAGACTTCCCAAGAACACCTTGAGGTTCACATTCTATACTTTCATGTAGCCATATTGTACTGCAATTATTGGTTCATATTCCAGTCTTCTCTATCTAAAATATGAGTTCCCCCAGAGTAGAAAATATGGCATTCATTTTTATATCTATGGTGTTAGCACCATGGTGATTATTCAGTTAGTATTTACTAAGTGAATCAATATATGAATGATTGCCTCATGGTAATTTTCCTAAGTATTCTTGAACTTCCTATACACACACACACACACACACACATATATATATATTATGTTATATATATATATTTCATATTCTTTTCAAGACACTCTCAGTGTGAATTAATCCACCTACCTAGCTTTTAGAACAATAAACCATCTATTTTCCCTCCCCCACTCCGCTGAACATAACCATGATTTCAGCCTTCAAAGAGGATTATTATAAGGCATTCACTTAGTAATTACACTTTAGCAAGCTATGGAATTTCAAATAGAGATATATTTAGGTTCACTATCCCCTTTATTATGCTGTCAAATTATTTCCAGTATGTTTCAAAGCCTAATAAAAGGCATTAATTGATATTCTGATGGCTTAAAAGGAATGAATGTAGCCTTCAAAATTTTAATGAACTACCAGGGAATAACAAAGGTCCAAAGGAAAAATATGTAGGATCAATATCAACAACAACAACCAATAAAATGTTTTATCCAGTTGGAGTTTCACAACATAAGAGAGATATGAAGAATTTAGAAAGGGTACAAAAAGGTATCATAATTCCAAAAGTTAAGAAAGGAAAACCTGGGATGAAGAAAGGAACTGTAAAAATGGGAAATATGCCTAGATATTTCCTTTTTCCAACACATACGGAACTAAAGAATATGATATCAAGAGGAATTATTTAGGTATCCTGAAGATTATGGGAGTAGGGGAGGGTATTCACAGTTTATTAATTTCTGTAACTTTCAAAATATCAAATGAACATTTGTTACTTTTATAATCATATGAAAATAAAATAAATAACTATAGAAAATGTTCCATACTCCTAGTTCTTAAGCATTGAAACATTTTACTGCAAGAGGTTCTGAAATATCCATCCCTGGAGATTATTAGAAATAGGATAGAGGGGCGCCTGGGTGGCTCAGATGGTTAAGCGTCTGCCTTCGGCTCAGGTCATGATCCCAGGGTCCTGGGATCGAGCCCCGCATCGAGCTCCCTGCTTGGCGGGGAGCCTGCTTCTCCCTCTCCCTCTACTGTTCCCCCTGCTTGTGCTCTCTCACTCTATCAAATAAATAAATAAAATCTTTAAAAGAAAAAAAAAGAAAGAAATAGGATAGAGACAGATTAGTTTGGAACAGGTCAAGTAAAACTTACTTAAATGGTGACCTCTACATCTGCCTTCCATTACGTAATGTCTATGATCCTGAGTGTTGTTTGAGACAGAAAAATTGCTATTTTTAAAGAAACATAATCTAGCATGCAATAGAAATAGATTTTTGTTTGGGGAACTTGTAAAATCCATAAATTCATATTTTCCTACATTATCAAATAAATCTTTTTCCTTTTGTTTTCTGAGATTTCTTTAAATTTCAGATCTTTCCCTCTTCCCTTTCCATTAAATGATCCTTTAGAGGAAATTCAGAAAAAAATATCATAATAACACCACAACAATTGATTATTTACTGCAAATCCCTATAAGGTACGAGTATAACCAGAGAATGGATAAATGGTCTGAGCCGCACATTAACCTAAATTTATAACACTGTGCATAAGAAACTATATCATGAACCAAAGACATCAGAGATTTCTCAATACTCCAAAACCATTACCCAATAATAATACATACAAGAACAATAATAATATATACAACATCTGGTACATTTATATATCAAATATCTCGAAATTATTGACATTTGACTGTTTTGACCTAAATAAAATTCAATCTCATGTGATTCAATGTAAGGCATGGTTATTTCAAAAATCACAAAAATGAATTATTATTATTATGTAATACCATATATGATGAAATAAATAGCCTTAGATAAATACTATTCAGATATGAAATGGGAACTTTCTGTTTCATTCCTTTTAGCTATTTTGATTTGGAAATTTTGTTTTTACTTTTCTATAACTATGTTAATCAAACGTGCTTTCTGATAGATCCTTAAAAGGAAGTAGGCTAGAAAGAGAATGGAAAGAATTTCATGATGGATAGAGATGGATATGAAAAATTTTTAAAAAGTACCAAAAAATTAAATAAACCAGGCAAAATGTAGTTTTCATTGATAAGGAACTTGCATATCATACTACATAATTTTGTTTTATTTTTTTTTAAGATTTTATTTATTTGACAGAAAGAGACACAGCGAGAGAGGGAACACAAGCAGGGGGAGTGGGAGAGGGAGAAGCAGGCTCCCCGCAGGGCAGGGAGCCCTATGCGAGGCTCGATCCTAGGACCCCAGGATCATGACCTGAGCCGAAGTTAGACGCCCAACGACTGAGCCATACTACATAATTTTAGTTTAAAACTTCAAATGAACCTTGGTTCAAGTGTTACTTTTCTAGTTATTTTCAGGTCTATTATATGACTGATACAAATATATATTGGTCGAAACAATACATGCTTGCATTCATATAAGGATAACAGTCAATGATTTTTGCTGCGTTTTCTTTATTTCATATATATGTTCTGAAGTTTCTAGCTTTAGTTGATAAAATCCCCAAACTAGAGCACTGAAGGTATTTCTCTCAAGATGAACAGAATCAATCCTAAAATCATTAGGTAATAAATAGATTTTAAGATCTAGAAAAGGTATTCTAAATGAAAATTCTGGGAAAGTAACACTAAGATATATTATTAATTCATTATATATTTAATGTATTTTTGAAGATTGATTGATTGATTTTGAAGAGAGAAAAGGGAGTGGCAGAGGGAGAGAGAGAATCCTCAAGCAGGGAGCCCGAGACCCAGAGCTGGATCCCAGGATCCTGAGATCATGACCTGAGCTGAAATCAAGAGCCAGCCACTTAACTGACTGGGCCGCCCAGGCGCCTCTATTCAATGTATTCTGAATATCCAACACAATCCCCCCTACATTGGCAAGCAATATTTATAGATAATGTTACTCCACCTTTGATTCATAAGGAGGTACACACTATCCTCCACTTTGTATTGAAAGCCTTCAGCCCAAGCAAATTCCATATTGAGGGTACTCATTTTATTTATAGAAAGAATATTTCTATCTCATCTAGGAGTCTGATTTCAATTACACCTGATCAGGTTCCTGCATCTATGGCTCTTTCTGCCAAAAGAGAGTATCTCAGAACATTTTGGCAAGATTTATACACCAAATCAATCCCTGCCAGCACTTCTCAAACTGAAGTCATAAAGCCATTTGTTGATGTTTAAATCTCCAAAAGCTCAGGGTGGATGGGATACTAAATGAAACTGGATAGAGGGAATATTGCACATCCCTCTGTCTTTTAACCAGCTCACCTTTGTAACAAAGGCTGGGCACTCTATTCAATATTCCTTTTGATTTCCAACCTCTGTTATGTTTTCCTTTTTTTTCCATGTGTGTTAAAAAAAAAAAAGTCAAAATTCTTCTTCTGTCAATTCTAAATCATTAATTCTGATTTCATGCCCTCATTTGTAACATTATTATTCCTGACACCTTGATACAACCTAATTCTTTCTCTTTATAGAAATGGCTGAAATAAGTCTTTCACCAATTACAACAGGGTACAAGATGATGCCCAATTTTCACTACTAAGCCAGAAATAAGCAAACTACTTAATTAAACTTGTCTCGTGTGTGTGTATGTGTGTGTGTGTGTGAGAGAGAGAGAGAGAGGGAAGGAGAGAGGCGGGAGAGAAGGAGGAGGAAGGTGGAGCAGGAGGGGCAGGGGGAGGAGGTGAAGGAAGATAGAGGAGAGGGAGGAAGAGAAGGGAGGAAGGAAATCTGTAGGCAGATTCTTGTTTATTTGTATGTTGTATATCCAAAGAAACCTAAATTAATGAATTATCTGAGACCAAAACTCCTTTATACAAAGAAAAGACTTTATGTAAAGTCATACAAAGTTACACAATACCAACCACAACGAGCAAACAAATCATAAAACTTGAAAACTCTGTTTGTAGCAGCTACGACACCAGAAATACTTCAGTGAGGACCTTTTATTTATCTCCTGCCTAAGTGAATATTGAATATACAATTTGTGCATGCTTGGAAAGCCTCTGAAAGTTTATTTAGCTTCCAGCCTTCTCTTTCAGTGTCCTTCCTCCTTTCCTAACATCGCAGCCCTCGAGGACCCCAGTGCCCTCTTGTTCTCTTACTCTCTCCTGACCTTCCAGTATCGATTTATAGATGGGGACATGGCACATTTATAAGATGAACAAAAGTTATTCACAATAAGATGTTCCATGAACCAGACATTTGTCATTTGAGCCTTCTAATTCTCCTCACAGAAAAGAAAGATTGCTTATTTGTTTGTCTCTGCTCCTCACGTTTCTTTGAAAAAAAAAAAAAATTCTGCTGAGTCTCAAGCTAGAAGGTGAAGATACCTGGGCTTAGCTGGGCTGAAGAGAAAAAAAGAAAGTTCATCATTTAGAACAGGATTTCTCAAACCGAAATCATTTGAATGAGAATTATCTGGAATCTTTGTGAAAATGCAGACCCCTGGGCTACATCCCATACCCACTGAGTCCTAACCTCTGCTGGAATGGCACAAGAACCCCCACATGGCCCAAACACGCAGGTGATTCTCACATCCCTGAACACCAAGAATTACTACCTGTGAATGACAATTCAACTTCTATTCGTGTAAAAAGACAATGTCACAGCTAAAGCTATTTTTTCTAAAATGAACTTTTCCTAAGATTTGTCTTTAATTTTTCTTCATTATGCCATTTCTGTTTTATTTTCTGCAGTGTATTATTTAATGCAGGAAAATTGTTACCACAATCCTCTTTAAATTAAAAAAAAAAAAAGCCCCCACTGGGCTGGTTTTACAACTAAAGAATGATGTCACTGACATCTCTTTCAGCATCTCTGATCGCAACATGTAAAACAAATTAATTTAATGAAAACTAAGACCATCAAAGGGATTGTAAATTAATTTCCTCTTCACTAAAATGAACAGCAGGAGAAAAGATTTTTTCTGTGATTAAAAATAACATCATGCTGTCTTCCGCAAAATAACATCCCCCAAAGTAATTCTATTTAAATTTTTTAAAATTTAGTCCTTTGTCTTTAAAACTACATTATTTCAGGGCCGCGTGGGTGGTGCAGTCAGTTGAGCAGCTGACTCTTGGTTTCATCTCAGGTCATGATCTCAGGGTCCTGAGATCGAGCCCCAAGCCATGCTCTGCACTCAGCGTGGAGTCTGCTTAAGATTCTCTTCTCCCTCTGCCTCTGTCCCTCCCCCCCCGCCACACACACATACATGTGCTCTTTCTTTCTCTCTCAAATAAATAAATAAAATCTTTTTTTAAAACTACATTATTTCAAAGATTTTTTTTTCTTTTTTTAAAAAGATAAAGTTAAATATTGTTAGTTACATCATCTGGTGCCGAAAGTTGGAGGAATTAATGGGCTACTTGACTTTCTGCTATGACATTTTTCAATTTTAGGGTAGATCACTTTATTGTAATTAATGCTTTAACATAAAAAGCTGGTATTAAAGGGGTGAGCCAATATTTAGCAAATGTTTCTCTCCATCAGATCACCCCTGGGCTTCTACTTCTGCTGGCTGACAAGGGAATTA
>NW_023270747.1:184816-185733 GCF_011800145.1 Mirounga leonina | reverse complement strand
TGCACAAACAATGAATCATGGAACACTTC
This sequence comes from Mirounga leonina, assembly GCF_011800145.1. Taxonomy (NCBI): domain Eukaryota; kingdom Metazoa; phylum Chordata; class Mammalia; order Carnivora; family Phocidae; genus Mirounga; species Mirounga leonina. The sequence goes on along the minus strand of NW_023270747.1, from coordinate 185,704 downwards.
ATCTAAAACTAATGATGTAATGTATGGGGATTAACATAAGAATAAAAAAAAAGAAAAAAAAACAAAACAGATGAACATAGGGGAAAGGAAGGAAAAATAAAATAAGATGAAAACAAAGAAGGAGGCAAACCGTAAGAGACTTTAACTATAGGAAACAAACTGAGGGTTGCTGGAGGGGAGGTGGGTGGGGCATGGGGTAATTGGGTGATGGACCTTAAGGAGGGCACTTGAAGTAATGAGAACTGGGTTAAAGTTATATGCAATTGATGAATCACTAAATTCTACCTCTGAAACTAATAACACAGTCTAGGTTAATTAAATTGAATTTAAATTAAAAAAATTTTAAAAGATCTCTTTTAGCAAGTTTTGAGTGTACAATATAGTATAAACTATATTGCCTATGCTGTACATTTCATTCCCTAACTGAAATTTGTATCCTTTGACCAACATCTCCTATTTCCTCCATACCCTCAGTCTTTGCCATCTCCATTCTACTCTGTTTCAATGAGTTTGTCTTTTTGTATTGTTTTGTTTTGTTTTTAGATTCCACGTGTGAGATCATACAGTATTTGTCTTCCTCTGTCTTTCTCTGCTAAGTGGCATAATGTCCTCCAGATTCATCCATGTTCTTGCAAATGACAAATTTTTTTATGGATCAATAATATTCCACTGTGTGTATGTATACACACACATATGTATATTTTTTTTCTTAATTTTTCATCCATTGATGTACACTTGTTGTTTCCCTACGTGGCTATTGTGAATAATGCTGCATTGAACATGGGAATGTAGGTATCTCTCTGAGATACTGATTTTATCTATCTATCATCTATCTTTCTATTATCTATCTATCTATCTATCTATCTATCTATCTATCTATCTATCTAT
>NW_023270747.1:66535-184806 GCF_011800145.1 Mirounga leonina | reverse complement strand
TATCTATCTATCTATCTATCTATCTATCTATCTATCTATCTATCTATCTATCTATCATCATCTATCTATCATCTGCCTACCTATCGTCTCCAGAAGTGGAATTGGTGGATCATATAGTAGTTCTATTTTAATTTTTTTAGGAACCTCCATACTGTTTCCTTTTTTTTTTTTTAAGATTTTATTTATTTATTTGACAGAGAGAGACATAGTGAGAGCAGAAACACAAGCAGGGGGAGTAGGAGAGGGAGAAGCAGGCCTCCCGTGGAGCAGGGAGCCTGATATGGGACTCGATCCCAGGACCCTGGGATCATGACCTGAGCCGAAGGCAGACGCTTAATGACTGAGCCACCCAGACGCCCCTCCATACTGTTTTCCATAATGGCTGTGCCACTTCACATTCCCACTAACAGTGTACAAAGGTTTCCTTTTTTTTCATATCCTTGCCAACACTTGCTATTTCTTGTCTTTTTGATAATAGTTATCCTAACAGGTTTGAGGTGATATCTTACTGTGATTTTGATTTGCATTTGCCTAATAATTGGTGCTGTTGAGCACATTTTCATGTACCTGTTAGCCATGTCTTCTTTGGAAAATATCTATTGAGGTCATTTGCTCATTTTTAAGTAAGTTTATTTTTATTATATTGAGATGTATGAATTCCTTGTATATTTTACAAATTAACCCATCAACATATATATTGTTTGCAAATATTTTCTTCCATTCCATAGGTTGCCTTTTCACTCTATTGATTATTTTCTTTGCTATGCAGAAGCTCTTTAGTTTGATATTGAGTCCCACTTGTCTATATTTGCTTTGGTTGCCTGTGCTTTTGGTGTTATATCAAAAAATCAGTGCAAAGATCAAGTCCCTTAAGTTTTCTTCTAGTTTTATGGTTTCCAGTCTTACATTTAAGTTAATTTTTGAACAGTGTAAGATAGGAGTTCAGCTTCATTCTTTGCATGTGGATGTCCAATTTTCCAACACTATTGAAGACACTATCTTTTCCTCATTATGTGGTTTTGGTACCTTTGTCAAATATTAGTTGACTGTATATGGGTGAGTTTATCTCTGGGCCCTCGATTCTGGCTCTGATTCTTTCTTCTGCTTGGTCAAGTCTGATGTTGAAGCTATCTATGGAGTTCTTTAGTTCAGTCACTATAGTCTTCAGCTCTAGTATTTCTATTTGTTTTGGGTTTTTTTTCTGGCAGTGTCTATTTCTTTGTTGAACTTTTCATTTTGTTCATACATTGTTTTCCTAATTTCATGTAGTTGTCTGTGTGTTCTTGCAGTTCACTGAACTTTTGAAAGGATTATTCTGAATTCATTGTCACACAGTTCATACATACATTTCCATTTATTTATTTTTTCAATTTTTTATTAACATATAATGTATTATTTGTTTCAGGGGTACAGGTCTGTATTTCATCAGTCTTACACAATTCACAGCACTCACCATAGTACATACCCTCCCCAATGTCCATCACCGAGCCACTCTATCCATCCCAAACCCTCCACTCCAGCACCCTTTTTGTTGACTGAGATTAAGAGTCTCTTATGGTTTGTCTCCCTTCTGGTTTCATCTTGTTTCATTTTTCCCTCCCTTCCCCTATGATTCTCTGTCTTGTTTCTCAAATTCCTCACATCAGTGAGATAATATGATACTTGTCTTTCTCTGACTGACTTATTTCTCTTAGCTAATACCCTTTAGTTCCACCCGCATCATTGCAAATGGCAAGATTTCATTTTTTGATGGCTGCATAATATTCCATTGTGTGTGTGTGTGTGTGTGTGTATACACACCACATCTTGTTTATCCATTCATCTGTCAGACATCTAGGCTCTTTCCATACTTTGGCTATTGTGGACATTGCTGCTATAAACATTGGGGTGCATGTGCACCTTCGGATCACTACATTTGTATCTTTGGGGTAAATACCCAGTTGTGCAAATGCCGGGTCATAGGGTAGCTCTATTTTCAACTTTTTGAGGAACCTCCATACTGTTTTCCAGAGTGTCTGCACCAGCTTGCATTCCCACCAACAGTGTAAGAGGGTTCCTCTTTCCCCACGTCCTCCCCAACATCTGTCGTTTCCTGACTTGTTAATTTTAGCCATTCTGACTGGTGTGAGGTGGTATCTCATTGAGGTTTTGATTTGGATTTCCCTGATGCCGAGCAATTTTGAGCACTTTCTCATATGTCTGTTGGCCATTTGGAAGTCTTTTTTGCAGAAATGTCTGTTCATGTCTTCTGCCCAATTCCTGATTGGATCATTTGTTCTCTGGGTGTTGAGTTTGATAAGTTCTTTACAGATTTTGGATACTAGCCCTGTATCTGATATGTCATTTGCAAATATCTTCTGCCATTCTGTCAGTTGTCTTTTGGTTTTGTTGACTGTCTCCTTTGTTGTGCAAAAGCTTTTTATCTTGATGAAGTCCCAATAATTCATTTTTGCCCTTGGCGATGTTTCTAGGAAGAAGTTGCTGCAGCTGGGGTCGAAGAGGTTGATGCCTGTGTTCTCCTCAAGGATTTTGATGGATTCCTGTCTCACATTGAGGTCTTTCAACCATTTTAAGTCTATTTTTGTGTGTGGTGTAAGGAAAAGGTCCAGTTTCATTCTTCTTCATGTGGCTGTCCAATTTTCCCAACACCATTTGTTGAAGAGACTGTCTTACATTGGACATTCTTTCTTGCTTTGTCGAAGATTAGTTGACCATAGAGTTGAGGGTCCATTTCTGGGCTCTCTATTCTGTTCCATTGATCTATGTGTCTGTTTTTGTGCCAGTACCATACTGTCTTGACATTGACAGCTTTGTAATACAGCTTGAAGTCCGGAATTGTGATGCCACCAGCTTTGCTTTTCTTTTTCAACATTCCTCTGGCTATTCGGGGTCTTTTCTGGTTCCATAGAAATTTTAGGATTATTTGTTCCATTTCGTTGAAAAAAGTGGATGGTATTTTGATAGGGATTGCATTAAATGTGTAGATTGCTTGAGGTAGCGTTGACATCTTCACAATATTTGTTCTTGCAATCCATGAGCATGGAACGTTTTTCCATTTCTTTGTGTCTTCCTCAATTTCTTTCATGAGTATTCTATAGTTTTCTGAGTACATATCCTTTGCCTCTTTGGTTAGATTTATTCCTAGCTATCTTATGGTTTTGGGTGCAATTGTAAATGGGATCGACTCCTTAATTTCTCTTTCTTCTGTCTTGTTGTTGGTGTATAGAAATGCAACTGATTTCTGTGCATTGATTTTATATCCTGCCACTTTACTGAATTCCTGTATGAGTTCTAACAGTTTTGGGGTGGAGTCTTCTGGGTTTTCCACATAAAGTATCATATTATCTGCAAAAAGTGAGAGTTTCACTTCTTTGCCGATTCAGCAAAGTATGATATTCACTGTGGGTTTTTCCATAGATGGTTTTTATGATATTGAGGTATGTACCCTCTATCCCTACACTCTAAAGAGTTTTAATCAAGAAAGGATGCTGTACTTTGTCATATGCTTTTTCTGCATCTATTGAGAGGATCATATGGCTTTTATTCTTTCTTTTATTAATGTATTGTATCACATTGATTGATTTGCAGATGTTGAACCAAACTTGCAGTGCAGGAATAAATCCCACTTGGTCGTGGTGAATAGTCCTTTTAATGTACTGTTGGATCCTATTGGCTAGTATTTTGGTGAGGATTTCTGCATCCATGTTCATCAGGGATATTTGGTCTGTAGTTCTCCTTTTTGATGGGGTCTTTGTCTGGTTTTTGGATCAAGGTAATGCTGGCCTTGTAAAATGAGTTCAGAAGTTTTCCTTCCATTTCTATTCTTTGAAACAGCTTCAGAAGAATAGGTATTAATTCTTCTTTAAATGTTTGGTAGAATTCCCCTGGGAAGCCATTCCCTGGGCTCTTGTTTGTTGGGAGATTTTTGAGTACTGCTTCAATTTCCTTACTGGTTATGGGTCTGTTCAGGTTTTCTATTTCTTCCTGGTTCAGTTTTGGTAGTTTATACATCTCTAGGAATGCCTCCATTTCTTCCATATTATCTAATTTGCTGGCATATAGTTGCTCATAATATGTTCTTACAATTTTTGGTATTTCTTTGGTGTTTGTTGTGATCTCTCCTCTTTCACTCATGATTTTATTTATTTGGGTCCTTTCTCTTTTCTTTTTGATAAGTCTGGACAGGGGTTTATCAATCTTATTTATTCTTTCAGAGTACCAGCTCCTAGTTTTGTTGATCTGTTCTACTGTTCTTTTGGTGTCTATTTCATTGATTTCTGCTCTGATCTTTTTTATTTCTCTTCTCCTGCTGGGTTTAGGCTTTACTTGCTGTTCTTTCTCCAGCTCCTTTAGGTGTAGGGTTAGGTTGTGTATTTGAGACCTTTCTTGTTTCTTGAGAAAGGCTTGTATTGCGATATACTTTCCTCTAGGACTGCCTTTGCTGCATCCCAAACATTTTGAACAATTGTGTTTTCATTTGCATTTGTTTCTATGAATTTTTAAAATTCTTCTTTAATTTCCTGGTTGACCCATTCATTCTTCAGTAGGATGCTCTTTAGCCTCCATGTATTTGAGTTCTTTCCTACTTTTCTCTTCTGATTTAGTTCTAGTTTCAAAGCATTGTGGTCTGAAAATATGCAGAGAATGATCCCAATCTTTTGGTACTGGTTGAGACCTGATTTGTGACCCAGGATGTGATCTCTCCTGGACAATGTTCCATGGGCACTAGAGAAGAATGTGTATTCTGTTGCTTTGGGATGGAATGTTCTGAATATATCTGTGAAGTCCATTTAGTCCAGTGTGTCATTTAAAGCCTTTATTTCCCTGTTGATCTTTTGCTTAGGTGATCTGTCCATTTCAGTGAGGGGGGTGTTAAAGTCCCCTACTATTACTGTATTGTCATCAATGTGTTTCTTTGCTTTTGTTATTAATTGGCTTATATAATTGGCTGCTCCCATGTTAGGGGCATAGATATTTACAATTGTTAGATCTTCTTGTTGGATAGACCCTTTAAGTAGGATGTAGTGTCCTTCCTCATCTCTTATTATAGTCTTTGGTTTAAAATCTAATTTGTCTGATATAAGGATTGCCACCCCAGTTTTCTTTTGATGTCCATTAGCATGGTAAATGGTTTTCCACCCTCTCACTTTAAACCTGGAGGTGTCTTTGGGTCTAAAATGAGTCTCTTGCAGGCAGCGTATTGATGTGTCTTGTTTTTTAATTCAATCTGATACCCTGTGTCTTTTGATTGGGGCATTTTGCCCATTTACATTCAGGGTAACTATTGAAAGATAAATTTAGTGCCATTGTATTGCCTGTAAGGTGACTGTTACTGCATATTGTCTCTGTTCCTTTCTGGTCTAAGTTACTTTTAGGCTCTTTCTTTGCTTAGAGGATCCCTTTCAATATTTCTTGTAGGGCTGGTTTGGTGTTTGCAAATTCTTTTAGTTTTTGTTCATCCTGGAATGTTTTTATCTCTCTTTCTATTTACAGTGACAGCTTGGCTGGATATAGTATTCTTGGCTGCATATTTTTCTTGTTTAGTGCCCTGAATATATCATGCTAGTCCTTTCTGGCCTGCCAGGTCTCTGTGGATAGATCTGCTGCCAATCTAATGTTTCTACTGCTGTAGGTTACAGACCTCTTGTCCCGAGCTGCTTTCAGGATTTTCTCTTTGTCTCTGAGACTTGTAAGTTTTACTATTAGATGTTGGGGTGTTGACCTATTTTTTATTGATTTTGAGGGGAATTCTCTGTGCCTCCTGGATTTTTTTTTTTTTTTTGCCTCCTGGATTTTGATGCCTGTTTCCTTCCCCAAATTAGGGAAGTTCTCCACTATAATTTGCTCCAATATACCTTCTGCCCCGCTCTGTCTTTCTTCTTCTTCTGGGATCCCAATTATTCTAATATTGTTTCATCTTACGGTGTCACTTATCTCTCGAATTCTCCCCTCATGATCCAGTAGTTGTTTATCTCTCTTTTTCTCAGAAATTCTCCATATCACTAATTCTCTCTTCTGCCTCATTTATCCTAGCAGTTAGAGCCTCTGTTTTTTATTGCACCTCATGAATAGCCTTTTTGATTTCAACTTGGTTAGATTTTAGTTCTTTTATTTCTCCAGAAAGGGATTTTCTAGTATCTTCCATGCTGTTTTCAAGCCCAGCTAGTATCTTTATAATCATCATTCTGAACTCTAGTTCTGACATCTTACTAATGTTTGTATTGATTAGGTCCCTGGCAGTTGGTACTGCCTCTTGTTCTTTTTTTTTTTTTTTGAGGTGAGTTTTTCCATCTTGTCATTTTGTCCAGAGTAGAATAGATGAATGAGAAAACAATATGCTAAAAAAATGCTAAAAGGGTAACAATGATCCCAGAATAATATACACTAAACAAATCAAAAGAGACCTGAATCTGGGGGGAAATGAAAGGGAAAAAAAAAAAGAATATGATCAGGATGGTGAAAATAACAGAGCCACACACTAGACTTTGGGCATATTTTGGTCTGTTAGAAGAAATTGCCTCCCAAAATTTTAAAGAAGGAAAAACTTATATATATATACACCAAAATAAGGTTGAATACAATAAAAAGATAGAATAAGACTGTAAAGATGAAAATTAAAAAAGATTTTTAAAAAGGAATTGATAAGAATTGGTTGAAAAAAGAATGAAAAAAAGTTTTAAAAAAGAGAGAGAGAATGTGATCAGGCAGGAGACTAGGACAACGTCATACACTAGATTTAGGGTATATTTTGGTCTGTTAGAAGAAACTGTATCCCAAAATTTTAAAGAAAGAAAAACTTATATATATACAAAAAATAAGGTTAAATACAATGAAGAGATAGAATATGACTGTAAAAATGAAAAGTTAAAAAAGATTTTAAAAGAGGAATTGATAAGATGTTGGTTGAAAAAGGAAAGAAAAAAAATTCAACTAAAAAAATAGAAAAAGAAAAAATAAAATTTAAAAAATTAACTTTGAAAGACTAAAGAATCATGGGGGAAAAGCCATCAATTCTGTAGTGCTGTATTCCCCTAGCACTTGGGTTTTGCCCTTCTCATTGATTAGTAAACTTGGTCTTGGCTGGATGTTCTTGCTGATCTTCTGGGGGAGGGGCTTGTTGCAGTGATTCTCAAATGTCTTTGCCTGAGGCGGAATTGCCCTACCCTTGCCAGGGGCGAGGCTAAGTAATCTGCTCGGGTTTGCTCTTGGTAGCTTTTGTTCCCTGCAAGCTTTCCATACAGCTTTGGAGGACAAGAGTGAAAATGGCGACCTCCCAATCTCTGGCCACAGAGTTGCCAAGAGCTCAGGGCCCCACTCCTCAGTGAGCCCTCAGAGAAAAGCAGTCAATCACTCCCGTCTCCCCAGTCTCTGGCCGCACACCGTGCTCTCCTGGTCTGTGACTGAGCGTTTCTATCTCTGGCCACACAACCCTGTTTGGAGGAGTCTCCAAACCCAGCAGATTTCCTGCGGTGCACTCCCGTGTTGCTCCTCCTGGGGGAGGAAGCAGAGTCTCCCCGGATCTGCCCCTTCTTGGGTCTCTGCTCGAAGAGCAGTGGCCTGACTGTGCTGCAGATCATGGTTTATGGCAACCCCAAGCTGAGAGCTCACTCCTCAGCTCCATCTTTGCAGCAGGCTTCCCTGTTCCCATACCTGGGAGCTCTGCTGCACTCAGGCACACCCGGTCTGTCTGTGATCCCGAGGGTCCTGACACCACACTGTCCCAGTGAGTGTTCCACCCCCCGCTTTGCCACTGGAGTCATGTCCCTCAGCAGAGCCGACTTCTAAAATTTCTGATTTTGTGCTCTGCTGTTCTATCACTTGCTGGTAGCCGGTGGTCGCTTTTCTTTTCAGAGAGCTGCTGCTATTCTTTTCTTCAATCTCCTTTTGAGTTTGTAGGTGTTCTGAATGGTTTGATACCTATCTAGTGGATTCCTGTGACCAGATTAAATTTAGGTCTCCTATTCTTCTGCCATCTTGCTCCTCCTCCCCAGATTTCCATTTATTTAAGGTATAAGTTATTGAAGTTTCATTAGTTTCCTTTGGTGGTGTGATAATTACTTGATTATTTGTGATTCTTGATTCTTTGCATTAATATCTGCTCATTCAAGTAAGTTATCTTCTCGTCAATACTTAATAGGTTTGCTTCAGCAAGGAAAGATCTTCACAAGTCAGCTCAGGTTGAGGTACTGGATAGATTGGCTGGTAGCATCTGTGGGCAGGCAAAGATTGTCTTTGGAGTCTCTAGTTGGGTGAGGCTACTGTCCATGCTCCATGGTCAGATGGGGCCATTATTTGGGCTCTGCAATCACCTCTGGTCAGGTGAGGTTGCAGGCTGTGTTCACAAGCAAGGTGGTGCCACTGGTTGGACTCTGCAGTTGGGCAAGGTTGTGGGTCTGGCTTCACAAACTCTTCTGGTTTCATGAGGTATTGGCCTGTGCTTCTATACCAGGTGGTGATGTTGACTAGACTCCATGTTCAAGTGGAGACAAGCAGGGATTCACAGTCAGAAGAGGTCACTGGCTATGCTCTGCTCTGCTTTTGGGCAAGGTCCCTGTTTGGTCTATCTGGTCAGGAGGGGCTTCCAGCTGCATCATGAAGTTGGACACTACAAAATGCATTATGGTTGGATGGGGTCATTGTCCAACTCTCTCATCAGATGGGTCTGCTGGCTATGCTCTGCAATTATTGGGCAGGGTCACTGGCTGGGCTCCCTGCCTGAGCAAGGCCACAGGCTGCTTTCAGAAATCAGGCAGGGGTGTAGGTTGGGCTTTACAGCTTGGCAATATAATGGGTTAGGCTCTGAACTTACCCAGGCTTAATATTCAGGCTCTCTGGTTATGTGGCATGAGAGGCTATGCTTAACAGTTGAGTAGAGCTTCTGGCTTGGCTCCCTGCCCAAGCGGGGCTGTAAGATAGCCTCCACAACTGCCAGTGTTGTCTGGTCAAGCTTCCTGAGGGTATGACAGGAAACTCCCCTCAGCAGTTGAGAAAGGCTGTGAATTTGCTTCCCAGCCTGGGTGGGGCAGTGAAATGGGCTCCACAGTGGGTACAGCCTGTTGACTGGGGACCCACATCCAGCATAATTGCCAACCGAGTTCCCAAGTCAGAAGGCCACCAGCTTAGCTCTGCAGATGACCAGAGCCACTGGCTCTGATCTCTGCTCTGGCACCATTGCAGGCAGAAAGGTAGTTTGCCAAGGACTGAGCACTGGTTGCCGTAAACCTTACTCCTCTGTCTTTATCTGATCCCCAGTGGTTGAGCCCCACAGATTGTCCCAGTGATTCTCATGAAATAAAACCCAAGTGGGCTTCCTATGGGCTTCCCCATAACACTGGGGAAACTGGCTGTCCACCTTGGGTTCTCTTTTTCCCACTGGAGAAACTATAGGCCCAGGGAGCCCTCTCTGTGTGTCTCCGTGCCAGCCTGGAGTTAGTGGGGGAGAAGCTGTAAGAGTATAGTCCTTCTTCTTACATTTCGAATGTGGTCCTTCTTGGTCTCTGTGGTCCAGGGGTCCTTCAGCCTCACTCTCAGTGTTTGGGATTTCCCTAATGATGTCTTATCAATGGATGAGTGCTAGTTGGTCTTCTTGTAAGTAGAATGAAAGATGGAAACAACGGACATCACCATCTTAATGACATCATTCTCTCATTTTTTAAAGATGTGTTTTACTAAATAAAATCTTTAAGGAGGGGCGTTCGGGTGGCTCAGTTGGTTGAGTGTCCAACTCTTGATTTCAGCTCAGGTTGTGATCTCATGGGTTGTGGGATCAAGCCCCATGTCAGGCTCTGAACTTGGCAGGAAGTCTGCTTGAGGATTCTCTCCCTCTGCACCCCATCACCCCTGCTTGCTCTTTCTCTCTCTCTCTCAAAAATAAATAAATCTTTAAAAATCTTTAAGGAAAATGTATTTGAATACATTTTTGTTAAAATATGCTTGCATATGCATAAGAAAAAGGGATTTGGAGGCATTAAAAAACAAATGGACAGTCATGCCTTTTTTTCATTATAGTTTAATAGTTAAGAGTACAGACTATGAATCTATACTACATGGGTTCAAGTCCTAGCTGTATGAATTGCTAGCTGTATGACTTCGGGCTGTTATTTAACCTCACCATGCCTCAGTTACTTCATCTGTAAAATGGAAAAAAATCCAATACTATATACCACATAGAGTTGTTGTGAGGATTAAATGAGTAGATACATGGGAAGCACTTATAACAATGCTTAACACAAATTAAGTACTATATAAAATCACTATATTTTAACTCAAACAATTTCAAATTATTTTTTGAAAATAAGTAGAAAAATGATTTGCCTTTTAAACATCTGTTTTCCATCATTTAAAAAGAATTACAAGTATCAGTAATGCAGAACAATGGATGAAATTGTAAGCTGGGAATGGATTATTTAGGGTTAATATAGAAATGATCTCACAGTCTTTGTGACAATGTGTTTTATTTTGCAACTAGATTTCTAATAAATGTATGATAAATACTCCTGAATGTGTATGAAGGTATGACTGCAACAATAGTCTTCCCAAAGGTTTTATTTTAATATGAAAAAGACGGAAACAAAAATTCACTAGTTAAGTCAACTGGTTTACAAAAATGATTGCCTAGAGATACCATAATATACTGTATAACTACTGCAAATAATATTGTGCAATATTAATTGACATGGATATATTTTAATGTGGTATTTTAGTAAAAACCAGCTATTGGATTGTATTTATGAGTATATACACATAGGTGTTTGCATCTATATCTATGCATATATAAAAGTATGAAAGGTTATACAACCAAACTTTACATGTGGTTTTTATCCAGTGATAGGATTATGGTTGTATTCCATGTTATTTACTCTGTTTAATAACACATAATGTTTCTTTTCTAGGATTTGTTTCCCTAGCAAACAAATACAAAGAAAAAAATTATTACAAGTAAAATTGAAAAATATGTATTCTATTTTCTCCACTGAAAGCATAGCAAAGTTTAATATAAATTTTAATACCCAGTTCAGAGCCTTGTTCAAAGAACTGGGTACACATTTAGATTGGAAATAACAAAATAATAGAGTGAGTTGACAACTTTGCAAGTAGAAATTTGACCATATGGTCTGAAAAATGGTCTATAATTTTTTCTACTTTTTTTTTCTTCTAGACATGTTTGCTACAGAAACAACTATGGGCCATAAATTTAGGTAAAAGGTAGTCAACATAGTGGCTGAAATAAGAAAGAATTGGGAATGTAGAAAATATCTAACAATGTAGGAAGAAATGAATCCACCCATATACACAATAGATATCCAAAGACCATTTTAAATTATGTGAAAAAATTAATATAAAAATATAAAAAAAATTATTACTGAATAAAAATTTTGTTTCAAACAAAGGGGAAAATTAGAGAGAGAGACAAATCAAGAAACAGACTCTTAATTATAGAGAATAAACTTCATGGTTACTAAGGGGAAGGGGTAGAAAGATGAGTAAAAAAAAGAAATAATGGAGGGGAACCTGGGTGGCTCAGTCGGTTAAGTGTCTGCCTTAGGCTCAGGTCATGATCCCAGGGTCCTGGGATTGAGCCCTGCATCAGGCTCCTTGCTCAGCGGGGAGCCTGCTTCTCCCTCTCCCTCCCTGCTTGTGCGCACTCTCTCTCTCTGTCAAATAAATAAATAAAATCTTTTTTAAAAAAGAAATAATGGAAATTATGATTTGATATATATAAAAATATATGAATTATATAATTACTTATGTATTATATAATGCAATATTATGTATGCTTATATGTATACATAAAATTAAATTTTTCTTTATATTACCAGTGCTACTTTTATTTTATTTTCCCTATCAATGCAATGTGATTTTTAAATGAATTTATATTCCTTGAATAAGAAGCAAAAAATCATTTTTAAAAAATTGAAAAAGGAAAACAAAAAATGAAGTATGTATTTTTAATAGCATCATATCCACAAAGTTTATAAAACCCAGGGAGGAACTTGTGCAAGAAAATGGGCATTCCTCCACCGTATGAGTGGAAGTATAAATTGGTAGATCCAGGCCACCTGATGGCACAGTTAAAACTTTTTAAAAGACCTCTACTTTTCAATTCCACTTCTATGTATTTATGTAAGTACAATAATCCTGCAGCAAAATCACTTGCCACAGATTTGGGTTCAATGGTGAAAATTTAGAAACTATGTTAAATTCCAAAGTAAGGAAACACTTTTTAAAAGATTCTGATTCACCTATACAGTGATAGTGAGTTATGGAAGAATATTGGAGAGCCAAAGATATTTGTTATATTCACAATATATTGAAAAAAATTGAAAGAATACATTGTGTATTTGTTTTAAATATTGTGGACAAATAGGCAAAAAATAATCTCTTAAAAGAGGTTGTTGTATATATTTAATGTCTTTTTTTCAAGCAATACATCTGTAAAATGAAATAATAAAACAAATGCACAAGCTTAACCAATTTCTCATAACTTAAAAAATACTAACTGAAGAAGATGAGCAGAGAAATATACAATTTCTTACACAGTTAATGGGCATAAACTTCATGAAGAAGCATTTGGTAACAAACTGGCAAGGTATATAAGGCAATTAAATCTCTGCACATGTCAGCAAATGTTCACCTACAAATGTGTTCCTTGTAGAATTAATCTTACTAGGGAAAAACTAGAACAGCTTAAACATATGAAAGGGCTGAATTTTAGAAATTGTAATTCAACCATAAGATGGAACATAAAAACAAAATTAGGGGCGCCTGGGTGGCTCAGTCATTAAGCATCTGCCTTCGGCCCAGGTCATGATCCCAGCCCCACATCAGGCTCCCTGCTCCATGGGAAGCCTGTTTCTCCCTCTCCCACTCCCCCTGCTTGTGTTCCCTCTCTTGCTGTGTCTCTCTCTGTCAAATAAATAAATAAAATCTTTAAAAAAATTAAAGGAGAATTTTTAATAATTTGGAAAGATGATATGAAAGACCAATTATAGTGGACATATTCCATAATGAAACAATAAATATTACATTTTTGAAAGTATTATTTATGTACATGTTTCATGTGTTCCAAAGTTTTTTTTGTCAAAGGGTACAATTAGGAGTGATTTTTACTTTGTTCATAATCAATTTTTAAAAGTTTCTATTATGATACTGTGTTATTTGTATAAAAATAAATGTTTAAACTAAACAAAAGCAAAAAAAAAAAGCAACAGTCCCCCTGATAAAATATAGGGAGACTATAGAAATAACTGCAATAGCAAGTCTAGATAACTGACAAGGTTTCCATCCTCTCACATTATTTGTGTACTTGGTGAGGGTAAACTGACAGACACTACCTTTGGGATAGTCATTTAAAAAGGAAACCCCCTCTCCCCACAAAAGAAGAAGAAAAAAATTTCAAACCTTCCATGTCCTTTGATTCTACAATTTGCTCTCACCAATGTTTGTTCATAAAATAATATTGAATGTAAGCAAGGTTTGTGCACTATGTATTATTAGCGGCTAGGTTTGGATAAGAAAAACAAAACAAAACAGATGTTCAACAATGAGAAAGTTGTGAAAAATAGCCCCATACCTATATCTAAATATGACTAGAGATGAATACATGTATCTATCTATTCCTCTATGAAACCCCTCCACTGGAACACTAAAGAGCCATGAAACTATTTTAGAAGAATATTTAATGGCATGAAAGGAAGTTCAAGAATATCTATCTATACATCTATATCTATCTATATTATATATTCATATGTGAAAAAGCAAATATTGAAACAATATATACATTAAAATTCACATATATATCACATGAAAAATACTGGGCAAGTGCACATGAAAATGATTTAGGAATGCATGGCTGGTGATTAGAATTGATTACTGGGGACATTAAATTTCTTCTGTTAACTTGTCTGCTTTTTAATTTTTCCCTGCAATGAAGCTGAATGATTTTTCTGACATGGGAAAAAAGGGCAGGAAGTGGGCACAGGGAAAAGAGGTGATAAAGAGCATTTACGTCCAGTAAAACAACCCCAAACAGCAAAATACCATTTGCAGCCCATCAAGCTGGTCCAGACACGCACATGCACGCACGCGCACACAGACACACACACAGACACAGACACACACACACACACACACATCAATTACAGTGACCAGGAGACTAGGCAGGGGAAATGGACATACTCTTTTTACTGGCTGTGCTGGCTGGCATGAATGCAAATCAGTACAATGCTTATGAAGGGCCCATTTGGCAACACACAGGAAAAGTCTTTAAAATATCCTGCAAGGATATTTTATTGTGGATCCTGCAAGTCCACAATTAAGAAGACCATCCGGTAGGCTAGCGAAGATTTGGCTTGACAAGGAAGGATTCATTCATCAGAGTATGCAGTGTTGGGTTTAAACACAAGAAAAGAACTAGGCACCACCGGAATGTCCAACAATGCGGGATTGATTCAGAAATGTTAAAGATCCATCGATACACTCTGCAGGCATTGAAGATGACATTTCGGAAGCCTGTTGAATAGCATGGGAAGAAGTTCAATGGGTTGATTTTTGTTTGGTTTTAGTTTCTGAAGAAGCAGGTTAAGAAACACCACACACATGAACCATTCTATAACAGTGAGTTAAAAGGGAAGGTGGGGTGGGAGTGAGGAAGGGAGGGAGACAGAGGGAGAGAAGAGAGCCTGGAAAAACAGCACACCAAAAAGTGGTTGTCTCTGGGTAGTAGGATCATGGGGAACAAGTACTCTCTTGGTTTTCCCTCATCTGATTTCCTTCTCCTTTCTGATGTTTCTACCATGAAACTGTATCACCTGTGTAGCCAACGAAGAGAGAATGAAAGTGTTTTTTAAACCAAACCACAAGGAGAAGAGGCAGCCTGTAATCTATCAAGTGGCACAGATTAGCAAGATTATTCGCAGGCCCTTGGTGGGTGTGGGGGGAGGAGAGAGGTGGGGAGAGCAGAAGGGAGGGAGGGGGGGGAGGAGGGTAGGAAAGGAGGGAAGAAGAGAGGGAGAAGGAGAGAGAGGGGGAAGGAGGGGGAGAGGGAAGGAGGGGAGAGGGAAGGCGAGAGACAGAGAGACAGAGACAGACAGAGAGAGAGAGAGAGAGAGAGACCTGCACTCCCAGTACAATACAATACACTGCTGGTGGGTTAGGGGGGCAAAGAGGGGGGTTGTAAACCGGGTGGGAGCCAAGGTTTGGCTCTGCTGGCTGGCTCGTTCCTGGCATGTCTTCATCGCAAGGTGGCCTCCTCATCGGTGTCTTCCTCGAAATCCTTGACGTCAGCACTGGTGGATTGCCTGGCCCAGGCTCCCCTTTCGGCCTCTCGTTCTTTATGCGACTTGAATCTCCCAACGAAAATTTTGCGGTAGTTCAGGAACATGCCATTCATCGCATCAATGGCCCGCTCTGCGGACTCCTGCTTCTGGAAGTGCACAAACCCGTAGCCCTTGGGCCCCTTTTCGTCGCAGGCCACTTTGCAGGACAGGATGTTGCCAAACGCCGAGAAGATGTTGTACAGCGCCTTGTTGTCGATGGTCTTGCCCAGGTTCTTGATGAAGACGTTGCCCACCCCACTCTTGCGGAGCGAGGGGTCCCGCTGGGACCACATGATGCGCACGGGCCTGCCCTTGATGACATCAAAGTTCAGGGTTTCCAGGGCCCGCTTGGCGTCCACCGGTTGCTGGTAGTTGACGTACGCGTAGCCCAACGAGCGGCGGGTGATCTTGTCCCTGCAAATGCGGATGGAGAGGATGGGCCCGGCCGGGCTGAACTTCTCGTACAGCATCGCCTCTGTCACTTCAGGGTGCAGGTCGCCCACGTACAGCGAGGCCATAGGAAAGTCTGGGTTCCCCTCGGAGCCCCGGCTGGTCTCCGCATCCGCATCTGCATCCGCAGCTGCCGCCGCCGCCGCCGCCGCCGCCGCCGCAGCCACCGCCGCCGCCACCTCCGCATCCGCATCCGCATCCGCATCCGCCTCCCCCGAGGAGGGCGCCGCAGCCTCCGCTGCTGCGGCGGCGGCGGCGGCGGCGGCGGCGGCTTCGGCCGCGCTGGCCTCCACAACCGCTGCCGCCAGGGCGGCCTCCGCCTCCTCCCCCTCTGCCAGGGCGGCCGTCGCCTCCCCCCGGGTGG
The DNA here is from genome assembly GCF_011800145.1 of Mirounga leonina. Classification (NCBI taxonomy): domain Eukaryota; kingdom Metazoa; phylum Chordata; class Mammalia; order Carnivora; family Phocidae; genus Mirounga; species Mirounga leonina. The sequence goes on along the minus strand of NW_023270747.1, from coordinate 168,675 downwards.
CCTCTGCCACTGCCTCCTCTACTGAGGCCTCGGCCTCCACCTCAGCCTCCACCTCTGCTTCCGCCTCCGCTACGGAGGCCTCCGCCACAGCCTCCGCCACGGTCGCCGCCGCAGCCTCCGCCGCCGCCGCCGCCGCTGCCGCCACCGCCGCCGCCAGTGTCGCCGCTGTCGCCACGGTCGCCGGTGCCGCCAGGCCGCTGCCGCGACCTCCCTTCCCGCGAGCTGGGGGGCGGAGAGGCGGGAAAGTGCAGGAGGGCGGGTGGGCGCTGGAACCCGGGCCGAGGGCGCGAGCGGGAGCTGGGGCCGGGACCCGGGGCCAGCCGATCTGGCGAGTCCAAGTCACTTGGGATAGCAAGCGAGCGCTGCTAGGAGCGCGCCGGTGCCTGTCGCCGCAGCCTGCAGCCTGCTGCTGCCGCCGCCGCTCGGTCGTGGGCTAGCGTGCGGGGCGCGGGCGGGCGGGCGGCGTGTGGTGGGGGGCGGGGGGTGTTGGCGTCTGTGGTCCGGGCAGCTGGGAAGGCTTCTGTCTCTTTGGTTCCCCCTGCGGCTGCTGCGGGGCTGTGGGGCCGCGGGCTGTGGGAGGGGGCGGGAGCGGGAGCTTTGGGGCGGGGGGGGGGTAAGGGGGCGGGAGGGGGTGAGTCCACAGCCTCTCAGGTTGCCTGGATATTTATGAAGAGGAAGGCAGGGAAAGGGTTCCACTGTGGACTGCGGGAATACGGGTTAGATTTAGAGGGTTTTGTTTTATCCCCCCTCTCCCCATAGTACATTTAAATGATTAAATCAAGTACCTTGCAAGAGCGGGTGGGTGGCATGCAGAATACACTTGCCTGGCCTAAAACAAAGCCGAGAAAAATGGGTTTCTCACATCCAGGGCTTCTCCCCACTTCCGCTCACACACACTCCCCAAGATCACCGCCACCAAAGACACAACACCTTCTCTGAGCAGGAGCTGGGGCCAGTGGGGCAAGCTCCCCCTGCAGCCTGCTGACCCATTTTCTCAGAGAATCTCACCCCCCCCCCCGCCTTTTCCAGCTCTTTCCCTCCTCTGCAACACTTGCAGAAGAGGGAATAAAGAACACGTATTCATTCATTCATAATGCCATGCCACAAATATTTATGGAGCCTGTGCCGGTCCCTAGGGATACAGGGGTCTGGGAAGCAGGAGACATAAGCTGGTTTTGAGCTTGTCCTCTGGGCTGGAAACCCTGTCCCTGCTCCAGACTACCGGAGAACTAGAGACCTGGGGTTCTTCCACGTCCCCCCCCCCAATTCTTCTTCCCAACCACCCAGCCTCCATACATGCAGCCCAACAGAGGGGGAATCAAGAGCACCCTGTCCTTAGTGCTGTCTTCCATGATACCCTGAGGAAAGCCAAACCAAGGGCTGGGGACAGGGCCTGGTCCAGCACTTGTTTGATCTTGGCTCTACCCTCAAGGTGCTAAGGTTACCAACATGAACCAAGAAATACACATCCATGTTCAAATCAAAAACAAAACCTGAAATCTCTAGAATGAGGTGCCTGGTCCCAGGTCATCAGCTAATATTTGTGAAAGCCTTATCAAGTACTTGGCACTGGGAGCTAAGGGACAGGCCATGTGATAAGTGAGCAGTGAGTGTTGATGTGTTCGAGGTGTGGGGCTGGGTGAGAAAAGGTGAGCAGTATGTTTTGTGGAAGCAGAGAGGCCACACAGGGCCAAATGCTGAGGGGATAGACAAGTGAGCAACCATTAGAGTAGAGTGTAACAGAAGCGAGGGTCCCACTTGCTCCAGAAAGGAGCACCCAGCCACTAACTCTTCCTGGTAGGAGTCAAGTGAGGCTGCACAGAAGATGAGAGCCCCAAGATGAGCTCTGAAAGGTGAGTCCACCGTGTGGAGGCAGGAAGGAAGGCATTCCAAACAGAGGGGTCAGTCTGTGCCAAGGCCCTGTGGCATGCTAGCACACACAAAGCCACTTCTGGTCATGCCCAATAATCTGGCGTGGACAGAGATCATGTCTCCAAGAGCACATGGCAGGAGATGGAGCTGGAAGGTGTGGAGCCCTGAAAAGCAAGCTAAGGTGCTTGGACTCTGTACCCAAGCTCACAGGCACTACTCAGCACATTCGGGGAGGGAATCGCGTCATCAGATCCTTAGAAAGAGTACAAATTAAACATCAACACAGAAAGTACTTAAGAGAGTAGATCTTAAAAGTTCTCATTACAAGAAAAAAATGTGTAACTATGTGAGGTGATAGATGTTAACTAAACTTACTGTGGTAATCGTATATCTCTATCTCTATAGCTGTATCTGTATCTATCTATCAAATCATTGTGTTGTACACCTCAACCTTATACAATGTTATATGTCAATTATATCTCAGTAAAACTGGGCAAAAAAAAAAGCCCCCATCAATGCATATATAAATGTGCAAGTGCCCTCCCCTACACACAACTGAGACAGAGATGATAGAACAAAAAGACAGTCAGATGTGACCATTTCCAAAAGAGTCGGAACAACCCTTCCCTCTGTCCTTCCTTTCCTCCCACAAATAGGAGTTTCTCACTTACTGTGAGCCAGGCATTGAACTGCGTGGGATTTGGGCTCAGATGTAAAGAAAAAAATGATCAAACCCTCAGGACATCTCACTCCACTCAAGTTCAGGCTGTCCACACCAATCACAGAAATGCCAGCAGAAGGCAATAGGTGCTATCTGATTGGACTATGGTGGCCATGGAATTTCATCTGCCCAGCACATGTTCTCTCCTCCCCCTCATTCCTGCCCATCCACCTTCTTTGGGTAAATAAAGCCGTTTTTTTGTGGCGGCAGTGTTGGCTGGACCTAGGCAGTTGCACATGACAGAACAACCCCCGAGCCTGCGGAACCGACCGAGTCACTGTGGGGTGTGAGGCAGTGAGAACTTTCCCATCGCTAGCTGGAAAGCATCCCAAGGTGGCTGAGAAGCAGACACACAGATATGTACCTCACCAGCTTGCGAGATCCAGCCCCCTACTGCCCCTAGACAGGGCTAGTGCCAACAAAGGAAAAGGACAGCGACGTAGGAAAAGCCTGCTGAATAGCCAGTGCTTGACCAAGGTGATCACTGTCACTGCTGTTAAGAGCCATCTCTTGGGGGTCTAGGTTGCTTGTAGGCAGGAGGCAGATGAGCGGTGCCTCACCATTCCAGGTGGCCATCCAAGAGGGACCCGAGGAGGAAGAGGCCAGGGGGAAGCCATGATTCCTGGGGGGTAGCGGATGTGCAGTTGATGAGAAGAACTTCTTGGCCCGTTGTTGGAGACAGAAATGCCAAGCAGGACCGATTCAAGGACCAGGGCTCAACAACATCTCTTTCTCTGACTTTGACTTCCAGCCCACAGAGCCAACAGAAATCAGTGAAACAGCAGGAGAAAGAGGCTCAAGGATGTCATGCTATGGCCAGCAAATTCCCAAACCTGTCAAACCTGAAGACAATCCCTAGGCCCCTGAACCTCCAGCAACAGGAACAGGGCTACTAAGTGACTCGTCACTAAGTGACAAGGAGAGCAGCTAGGGAATGCTCTCCAAGTCCTTTCCCACAGAGGCCTCCAGGGGGCCCCTCCTTGTTTTAGTCCATTCCTGGCCAGTCCCTGCCATCTACAATCAAAAATATTCTGACTACTAGGCACTGTGACAGAGGCAGAAATGATGAGCCCTGTGGAGCATCAGTGGAGGGAGGGAGAGGTCTCTTTCTTGTGGGAGGAAGTGTTATTCATCTCATTCATCCAATGACTTGACAAGTATTTGGGGAGGGCCTATGCTGTACCAGGCATTCTTCTAGGCAGAAGGTCCCTGTAATCAGGGAGCTTATTTTCTAGTAGGGAAGACAGACAATAAACACATCAGAAAAGATGAAAGCATGTAAAGGTTGCTACGAATGCCCTCATGGAAATAAACAAGATGGTTTGGTACGCATTACCTAGAACCCCCCCGGCCCCCCCCCCCCAAAAGTGGCAAAGGTCAGGAATGGCCTTCCTGAGGACAATGATAAGTGGTCAGTCCTGCCAGGAGCCAGGCGAAGAACCTGCCCAGCAGGGAGAACTACAGTCCCCCCTGGCCTGTGACAGAAAACTGGGGTGCCAGAGGGGCAGAAAGGATGTCAGTGTGGCTGAAGCCCAGTGAGAGGTGGGGCGGAGGGACACGAAGAGGGTGCAGTGGTGGGAAGGAGCCATGATGAAGAGTTTTGTTTTTACTCAAAAGTGTTCTGGGGAGGGGCGCCTGGGTGGCTCAGTCGTTGGGTGTCTGCCTTCGGCTCAGGTCATGATTCCACATCCTAGGATCGAGCCCCGCATCAGGCTCCCTGCTCGGCGGGAAGCCTGCTTCTCCCTCTCCCACTCCCCTTGCTTGTATTCCCTCTCTTTCTGTGTCTCTCTCTGTCAAATAAATAAATAAAATCTTTATTTAAAAAAAAAAAAAAGTGTTCTGGGGAACCAGAGAGAGGATTGAATCAAGGGAGTGCCATGACCTAATTATATTCAATAATTTCTCACTGGCTGCTCTCTGTGGAAAATATTGCAAGTGGGCAGAGCACAAAGGAAAGTGAGGAGACCAATTCGGACCCTCTTGTAGTAGTCCAGCTGAGAGATGGCAGTGACTTGGCCAAGACTGGCAGCATGAATTTGGAGAATAGTGCATGGGGTCACATGACATTCTGGAAAGAGAAGAGACATCACTTGCTGATGCATTGAAGGCAGTTGGTAAACAAACTTAAGAAATGAATGATTACTATAAGAATATTTTCTTTCAAGTCTTGATCATGGAGGTGTTGTGTATGGTCATAGGCAAAATGGGGAGTGGGTGTGGTAGGTTTGGAGAAGGGAGAAAAAAACAGTTGGGGGGGTGTCAAGAGCTCTTATTTGCACATGTTAAGTGTCTGAAGTCTATTTGTCATCCATATAGGCTGGCAAGACTGAATTATTGAGGGAACAGGGCACAGATATGGTATTCAAAGCCAGGAGACTGGGCGGGACCCCCTAGAGAGAGAGGATAGTCAGGGGAAGAAGGGGCAGGGCTATTCCCTGAAACACGCCCGCATTTAGAAGTTAAGTTGAGGATGAGAAGCCAGCAGAAGAGATTGAGAGGGACTGGGTGTTAAAAAAAAGGGCTGGCCCCAAACCTGACTTGCATGGTCCAGCCTCAGTGTCCTCACTCAGGTCCTGCTTTCAGTACTCCTGGCAGCACGTGCATGGGAGTTGGTTTAAAACAGGACAGCAAGAGACTTTGTGTGCTAGAGTTTAGCTTCTCTTTCTGTTTATTTCTCAGTGGAGCTTTAAAAGGAGATAGGTTCAGATCCGGAGACATTTCGAGAATGTTTGGAGCCAGCACTGGTCTTCCATTTCATGTGGCCCACTTCCTTCTTCCTATCGGGAGGGAGAAATGGAAAGGAGTGGGAATGCAGTTCAGAGAGCAGGGGAAAGGAGTAGAAAAGAATGGAAGAAGGTAGGGGACGGGGGTGGGGGGTGTTCTAATGGGGAGAGGAACAGCTCAACTCCACATACAACAATGAATCAAAACACCAAAAACAGTGATCTACATAAAGAAGTCTCTTCCCATGAATTTCTCGTCGGCATAGCTGTAGGAAGGATGCCCGGGGAAAAGAGAATGAAAGTGTAACTGTGTTTTGGAGTAGGGAAATCATTTCTGTCAATTCACACTGTCCCCTCAAATTCCCCCCAAATGAAAATAATTATGAGATACAAGCCAACCAAAAAGCAGCCTTAGGCTTTAATTTAGGAAGAATTGGAAAGTGTTTGGAAGTGCCCCTGTTATATAACAAATAATAACAATGATTATTATATTGTCTTGAGTAAATACAGCACATTGAGCAAACGGTCCTTTGGATCCTCATAAAGTGAAATGTTAAGGAAGACAGATATGTGGGGCAGGGAAGGAGTGGGGATCGGACCTATAGAAATAAGAGCCCCAGGACATCAGGACATATGCAGGAGCATGTTTATCGTGGGAAGGTTCATATTGGGCAAACTAGGACACAAAGCAAACACTCATCATTTGGGGAATGACTGAAGACATTGCAGTGCAGCCAGTCCATGGATTATTATGCAACCACTAGCAAGTATGAATTATGTCCATATGGACTGATTTAGGGGGACCTCCAAAATATGCTATTATTAAGTGAGAGAGGATTGCAGAGAAGGGGACAGTACAAGGTCCCATTTGTACGTGTGTGGGGGGGGGTGGAAATGGGAGGTTGTGATCTCATACTTATTTGTCTGCCTATTTGACATCTCCACCTGGATGTCTCGTGGACATTTCATCCTTAAATGGCAAAAAATGGAATTCCTGAACTTCTTTCACCTCTGGATTCCTACACTCCCTCACTTTGCTCCTTCCACAGAAGTCTTCCCCTTCTTGACGAATAGCTCCACCACCCATCTGGGTATTAAAGTGAAATAAAAATGAAGAGGCACCCCTATTTCCTTCCTCTCCCACTCCCACATCTTCCCCTGGCCACTCTCTCATCTTTCAGCAATTCCTATCACCTCTGCTTCCAAACACCACTCGAACCTCTCCAACTCCACTGGAGTCCACCATTATGTCTCTCATGGGTTCTGCCAAAACCTCCTAACTGGTTGCCTGCTTCCACCAAACCGCCTTCTCCATTCAGTAGCCAGACTGATCTTTCTGAAAAATGAATGGCTCTTCTTGCCTCCCCTACTCAAAACCCCAGAAGGTCTCCCCATTTCACTTTGACGAAAGTACAAACTCCTCAATGTGGCTTAAATATAATGAGCTGCATGACCTGGCCCTTGCCAACCTCCCCATTCTCACCTTTCTATATCCTGGTCACTGTGGGCCTTCTTAGAATACTCTTGACCACTCCAGGATCCAAGCTTGATTCTTCCTGAGGGCTTCTGCCTACCTGAATCTGTCTTTCTCGATCCTTTTGAAATCATAAACAGGTTTTTAAACATACAGAAAGTTACAGCAGGTCACAGAACACTCACCCAAGTACATGTCCCTTAGAATGAAAAAAACAAACAGAACCCCCCCCCCCAAACACAACATTTGTCCTATTTTTGTTTCAGACGTTTAGATTTTAGGACAATAAAACAATACAAAATACAGCTGCCATCTCTTTTGGAACTGTCCCCAGTCCCATTCCCCTCTGTTCCTCCCCACCTCAATAGGGCACATACCTAGGTCACTTTGGGGTGTGATTAAAGGCAAGAGACAAGCCAGTCCTCGGTTTCTCCCTCTTGTTTCTTTTCCTCTCTGCCTCTTTCCCCTCACTCCTTCCCTGAGGGTGAGCATTTCTTTGACCCTTTCCTTGTTGATCTCTCAGAAGCAGACTGGGTCTGCAAAAGGGAACATAATTGGTGATATTTGGGCTCAGGATGGTCATGAGCAATGAAGAAGCCTATACTGCTAGCAGTCACTGTATATTCCTAAATTCCTGAGCCAAAATTCCTCAAAGAAGATGGGTCTTGGAGTCAAATGGACTTGGAATGTCAGAATCCCAGAGCAAAACACGTAACCACTCTGAGCCTCAGTACGTGCTCTGAGTTTGAGTTTCAGAAGCCCTAACTAAGGTTCTTAGGGATTTCCTTTATAACAAGTAGTTTTTGCCCCAACCCTGCTTAGGAACCAAGAACAAAGGGCTATCTCGACTGATGATTTTTATAGAGCGTTTCAGGCATGTTTGTCCCTGGGGACCAATTCTCCTTCCAACGTATGCTTACGATTCTAACTAATGCCCTTCGTTGTCATAATCTTAGGCAGTTTACAGACATGATCTTATAAAAATATACCTATAGATATGCCCCAGGCCATGACTTACTAGCTGTGCTTACCTTGTCCGAGTTGCTTTACCTTTTTTCTTTGTTTCTTTAGCTTTGGAGTCTTCATCTGTACAAGGGGATAGTTGTTAAGGATGAAAAGTGGTAATATATGGGAAATGTTTGTCACAGTGCCTGGCATGCATTCAATGCCCAACACAAGAGACTCCTTATTAATGCCATTTCCCTCTGTCTTGAGGATATCCTTGTTCAGCTGGTTTTTGAAGACTCGGTGTCTTTCCTTTCTGGTGTCCAAGGAAGCCTGGCTTTTCCTCTCTAACCAGGAGCAAAGTGTCAGTTCAGAGGGAGTCTGATCCTCTGAGTCACATCCCAGGCTATGACTGGATCTTACTCCAGGCAACTGCCTGATTCCCCAGCCTGAACTCACTTTTCTTACACCCTCATTCAGGTTTTCCTTAGTTCTCCCAACCTTAGGACCTTTTTATAATCCATTTATTTATTTTCCCTGAGGTCCGAGGACTTTACAAGTCAACACAGGAAAGCATGCCATTCTCCGTACTCAAGAAAACCACCCAGAAGATTTGATAATACAATCTCAATGAAATGGGGATATTGAGTCACGAGTGAATTTTCCCTCAACTGCTATTCATCCCTTCAAGCACCCTTTTTGGGGACAATTTGGACATAAATTACTGTTAGGTGATACACTCCTTCGACTTCTTTGCTGTAGGATACTGAATGCGTTCTGATGTCTCCATGATATCTCTGGAACATTCACAATGGTGCTTTGACACATTCATGGGCTATGGATGTGTGAATGGCTGATTCTCAATACTATGAGTTGTTGAGCAACTTAAGTTCCCACTCTATATAATAAATGTACAATGAAATCTCCTTCCATATGGTAAAGTCTTGCTAAAGTCACAGCGGTTAACCATAGGACCTCCTACCGAACATACACACCGTCTTTTAAAAAACCGTTCTTGGGGCGCCTGGGTGGCTCAGTTGGTTAAGCGAATGCCTTCGGCTCAGGTCATGATCCTGGAGTCCCGGGATCGAGTCCCGCATCGGGCTCCCTGCTCGGCAGGGAGTCTGCTTCTCCCTCTGACCCGCCTCCCTCTCATGCTCTCTGTCTCTCATTCTCTCTGTCTCAAATAAATAAATAAAAAATCTTTAAAAAAAATAAAAAAAATAAATAAATAAAAAACCGTTCTTTAAAAAAGAAAAAGAAACAGAAAAGCATTGTTCTCACTGAAAGGAAGTCATGCACATGGTAAATAAAATAGTGATGACCAGAAAGTGCAAAGGAGCTTATGACAAAAAGCAAAGGCTCAAGACCCCATCACTTCTCAACCCCTTATTGTGCTTCCCAGGGTAGAGCATTTTAATAATTCCTGTTTGCACTGTTCTGGCAGTTACCCTCTTACCTCTAGATAAAGTGCTTAATCTGCTATTTCAATAATTCATCAACTTCAAACATCATCAGTTGACCACATTCTGCTTACAGAGGAGAATTTAACTCACTCATGTGTCTTCAATCTGCCCTCACTTTCTTTCTCTTGGCTTCTATACCTTCTTTTGATGTTTAGTTCCTCTATTGGTGACTCTGGTAACCTTATTTTAGTTTTGAAAAATTTTGTTAGTTACCATACAGTGCAATATTGGTGTCTGGAGCATAATTCAGTGATTCATCACTTACATACCACACCGAGTACTCATCACAACAATTGCCCTCTCTAATACCCATCCCCCATCTAGCCCATCCCCCACCCACCTCCCGCCATCAACCATCAGTTTGTTCTCCAACATTAAGAGTCACTCATGGCTTGTTTCCTTCTCTCCGTTTTGTCCTTTCCCCCTTCCCATATGTTCATCTGTTTTCTTTCTTAAACTCCACGTATGTGTGAGATCATATGGTATTTGTCTTTCTCTGACTTACTTCACTTAGCATAATACACTCTAGCTCCATCCATGGCATTGCAAATGGCAAAATTTCATTCTTTTTGATGGCTAAATAATATATATATATACACACATATACACATGTATATGTATATGTATATATACTGTATATATATATAGATATATATATATACATACATATGTGTGTGTGTATATATATATATTCACCCCTCATCTTCTTTATTCATTCATCAGTCGATGGACACTTGGGCACTCTCCACAGTTTGGCTATTGTTGATAATGCTCCTATAAAACATTGGGGTGCATGTACCCCTTTGAATCTGTATTTTTGTATCCTTTGGGTACATTCCTAATAGTGAAGTTGCGGGATCGTAGGGTAGTTCAATTTCTAACTTTTGGAGGAACCTCCAAACTGTCCACCAGAGTGGCTGTGCCAGTTTGCGTTCCCACCCACAGTGCACGAGGATTCCTTTTTCTCCACATCTTTGCCAACTCGTGTTTCTCGTGTTGTTGATTTTAGCCATTCTGACAGGTTTGAGGCTTTATCTCATTGTAGTTTTGACTTGCATTTCCCTGATGGTGTGTGGCGTTGAGCATCCTTTCATGTGTCTGTTAGCCGTCTGGATGTCTTCTTTGGAAAAGTGTTTATTCATGTCTTCTGCCCACTTCTGAACTGGATTATTTGGTTTTTGGGTGTTGAGCTTGGTAAGTTCTTTATAGATTTTGGATACTAATCCTTTATCAGATATGTTGTTTGCAAATATCTTCTCCTATTCCGTAGGCTGCCTTTTCGTTTTGCTGATTGTTTCCTTCGCTGGGCAGAAGCTTTTTATCTTGATGAAGTTCATTTTTGCTTCTGTTTCCCTTGCCTCTGGCAATGTGTCTAATAAGAAGTTGCTACGGCCGAGGTCAAAAAGGTTTCTGCCTGTGTTCTCCAGGATTCTGATGGTTTCCTGTCTCACATTTAGGTCTTTCATCCATTTTGAATTTATTTTTCTGTACGGTGTAACCCTCAGCTATTTTTTTTTTTTTGCATATACCTTAGTCAGTTTACCTTGATTTTCTATAAAATGAGTATATTGCCATGCCTATCCTTCCCTTCCCTCAACTTCTTTACCTCCTTTCTACCTCCTCTTCCAGTCAGACTCATAATCATTTATATCCACTTCTGGAAAACGAATCCAATCTTTTCTGCTTTTACCTTTCAATGAATCTCTAATAATGTTGAACATAGAGCCACATTTCTTCACCAAATGTAGGCTGGGCCACTAGAAGGAGATTAATCCTAGTATCAAGTTCAAATCCTCCCTTTTACCTTATTCCATTAACTTCTAAAGGGTCTGCTGCATTTGAGTTCCATTTATATTTGACTTAGGCATCAAACTCCCTCCCTCCCTCCCTCTCCCACTTTCCCTTTCTCTCTCCCTCTGTCTCTGTCTCTCTCTCTCACATATGCACACACACGCATATTAAATGGCCGCCAGGCAATTGATCATTAAACCATTTAATCTTATAACAACTTATAAAATGGGTGTTATTATAATCTTCATTTTACACCCAGGAAACCTTCAGTAGCAAGTATTTAAATAACCTGCCCACCGAGGTCTCACAAAGTGTAAGAAGCAGAGCCTGGAATCCCATTCAAAGAAAGGCAGTCTTCATTCCAGAGTTGGTCCTGGCGACCACTATGTTATGCTTCACTAAGCGTCTCCCTTTGGCTTTATCAGGATCCACAAATATACCCCATGCTGTTAAGACAGGTGGGGCAGTACACAGATATATGAATAGTGGTTGACAATCCATCCTCTTCCTGTCACAACCCCCACCAACCCCAGACTCTGGGGGTTACAGAAAACAATAATGTCTGCTTTTGTTTTTTTTCTTTTACACTGTTCTCAAGTTCATACAAATCTATAAAAACAGGTTGACATTTTCCTGAATAGCTATCTTTCTTTCTTTCCTTCTTCTTCCTTGCTTCCTTCCTTCCTGTCTTTCTCCTTCTTCTTGTCAAAAGTGGTATCATGCACTTTGCATTTTTCTGTGACTTTCCACATTCACAGAACAGGTAAACACATGCAGATCAAGTTATTTCTATTTTACTAAAGTCTGCATTAATGACAAACAAATTTATGCAACAATGCCCTGATTGTTCCATGTTTTATTTTTGTAGACAAGAAGACAGAAGTCATTCTTACCTTTGCTCCCTTTTCCATAAGGTGTCTTTTTCTCGGCCTGCTTTTGACACTTAATTTTTGTTTTCAGAGCAATTGGTTTATGGTGGGCCTTAAATTCAAAGACCATCTTGGAGTTGTGAGTTTTTGGTTTTTGCCTCATATTTGGAACACTTTCTACCATTATATCTTCAAATACTCTCCTGTCTGTCCCTCCCTCTTTTTTCTTCAGAGGCACCAAGGACATGTAGATTTGGTGATTTGATAATGTCCCACAGGTCAATGAGGCTCTTTCCGTTTATATTTGATCTTTAGTTTTTATTTTTATTTTGTTTTTTTAAGTTTTAATTTAAATTCCAGAGATTTAACATAGTGTTATTTTAGATTCAGGTACACAGTATAGTGATTCAACACTTCCATACATTACCCTGGGCTCATCACAATAGGTGCACACCTTAATCCCCATCACCTATTTAACCCAGCCCACCATCCACTTCCCCTCTGGTAACCATCAGATTTTTCTCTATAATTAATAGTCTGTTTCTCTCTTTTCACTTTGCTTATGTGTTTTGTTTCTTAAATTCCACATACGAGTGAAATCATATGGTATTTGTCCTTTCCCGTCAGACTTATTTTGCTTAGCGTTATAGTCTTTCGCTCCATCCATGTCATTGCAAATGTCAAAATTTCTTTCTTATTTATGGCTGAGTAATACTCCATTGTGTATATATACCACCTCTTCTTTATCGACTCATCAGTCGATGGACACTTGGGCTGCTTCCATATCTTGGCTATTGCAAACAATGCTGCTATAAACATAAGGGTGCGTGTATCCTTTTGAATTAGTGGTCCTGTATTCTTTGGGTAAATACACATTAGTGTGATTGCTGGGTCATAGGGTAGTTCTATTTTGAATGTTTTGAGGAACCTCCATACTGGTTTCCACAGTGACTGCACCAGTTTGCATTTCCACCAACAGTGCACGAGGCTTCCTTTTTCTCCACATCCTCACCAACACCTGTTGTTTCTTGTGTTGTTAATTTAACCATTCTGACAGGTGTGAGGTGGTATCTCATTATGGTCTTTTTATTTGAGAGAGAGAGAGCATGAGTGGGGGGGAGGTTTTGGGGGGCAGAGGGAGAGGGAGAAGCAGGCTCCCTGCTGAACAGGGAGCCCGACACAGGGCTGGGTTCCAGGACCCCGGTATCACGACCTGAGCCAAAGGCAGATGCTTAACAGACTGAGCCACCCAGGCGCCCCTCTTACTGTGGTTTTGATTTGCATTTCCCTGATGGTGAGTGACGTCGAGCATCTTTTCCTGTGTCTATTGGCCATCTGGATGTCTTCTTTGGAGAAATGTCTGTTCACGTCTTTTGCCCATTTTTAAAATTGGGTTATTTGTCTTTGGGGAGTTGAATTTTTAATAGTTCTCTCTATATTTTGGATACTAGCCCTTTATGGGATATGTCATTTGCAAATATCTTCTCCCATTCTGTAGGTTGTCTTTTAGTTTTGTTGATTGTTTCCTTCACGTGCAGGAGCTTTTCTTTTTTTATTTTGATGTAGTCCTAGTAGTTTATTATTTTTTTTTCTTTCCCTTGCCTCCAGAGACACATGGAGAAAGAATTTGCTACAGCCAATGTCAAAGCAGTTATTGCCTGTGTTCTCTCCTAGGAGTTCTATGGTTTCTGGTGTCACATTTAGGTCTTTAATCCATTTTGAGTTTATTTTTGTGTATGGTGTAAGAAATTGGTCCAGTTTCATTCTTTTACATGTTGCTCTCCAGTTATCCCAACACCATTTGTTGGGGAGACATTCATTTTCCCACCAGCTGTTCATTCCTGCTTTGTCGAAGATTAAATGACCATATGGTTGTGCATACATTTCTGGGTTTTCTATTGTGTTCCATTGATCTGTGTGTGTCTATTTTTGTGCCATTACCGTACTGCTTTGATCACTACAGCTTTGTAATATAACTCAAAACCCACAATTGTGATGTCTCTGGCTTTGTTTTCCTTTTCTTTTTCAAGGTTGCTTTGGTTATTTGGGATCTTTTGTGGATTCATACAAATTTTAAGATTGTTTTGTTCTCGTTCTGTGAAAAATGCTATTGGCGGTTTCATAGGACTTCATTAAATGTGTAGATTGCTTTGGGTAGTATAGACATTTTAACAGTATTTGTTCTTCCAATCCATGAGCATGGAACGTCTTTCCATTTCTTTGTGGCATCTTTCATTTCTTTCATCAATGTTTTCTAGTTTTCAGAGTCCAGGTCTTTCACCTCTTTGGTTAGGTTTATTCCTAGGTATCTTATTATTTTGGGTGCAATCGAAAATGGGATTGTTTTCTTAATGTCTCTTTCTGCTGCTTCATTATTGGCGTATAGAAATGCAACTGATTTCTGTACATTTATTTTATGTCCTGCAACTTTACTGAATTTGTTTACCACTTCTAGCCGTTTTCTTGGTGGAGTCTCTCAGGTTTCCTATATATGGTACCATGTCATCTGCAAATAATGAAAGTTTTACTTCTTCCTCACCAATTTGGATGCCTTTTGTTTCTTTTCATTGTCTGATTGCTGTGGCTAGCATTTCTAGTACTATGTTGAATAAAAGTGATGAGAGTGGACATCCTTGTCTTGTTCCTGGGCTTCGGGGAAAAGCTCTCAGTTTTTCCCCATTAACGATGATGTTAGCTGTGCGTTTTTCATAGATGACCTTTATTGTGGTTGGGGTATTTTCCCTCTAAACCTATGTTGTGGAGGCTTTTTATCATGAATGGATGTTGAACATTGTCAGTTGCTTTTTCGGCATCTCTTGGGAGGATCATGTGGTTCTTATCCCTTCTCTTATTGATGTGATGTATCACATTCATTGATTTGCAAATGTTGAACCACCCTTGCAATCCAGAAAAAAATCCCACTTGATCGTGGTGAATGATTTTTTAAAATGTATTGTTGCATGTGGTTTGCTAGCATTTCATTGAGAATTTTTGCATCTATGTTCATCAGGAATATCAGCCTGTAGTTCTGCTTTTTAGTCGTGTCTTTATCTCATTTTGGAATCAGGGTAATGCTGGCCTCATAGCACGAATTTGGAAGTTTTCCTTCCACTTCTATTTTTAGGAATAGTTTAGGAATGATAGGTATTAACTTTTCTTTAAATGTTTGATAGAATTTGCCTGTGAAACTATCTGGTCCTGGACTTTTGTTCATTGGGAGTTCTTTGATTACAGATTCAATTTCTTTGCTGGTTACAGGTCTGTTCAAATTTTGTTTCCTCCTGTCTCAGTTTTAGTAGTTTATATGTTTCTAGGAGTTTATCTATTTCTTCTAGGGTGTCTGATTTGTTAGCATATAGTTTTCCATAATAACCTCTTAGGATTATTTGTATTTCTGTGATGTGGGTTGTTGTTTCTCCTCTCTTAATTGTGACATTATTTGTTTGAGTCCTTTTTTGTTCTAGGTAAGTCTGGCTAGAGGTTTATCAATTTTAATGATTTTTCTTCAGTGAACCAGCTCCTGGTTTCACATATGTTCTCAACTTTTTTTTTTTTAATTTTCTGTATTATTTGTTTCTGATCTAATCTTTATTATTTCCTTCCTTCTGCTGGTTTGGGGTTTTGTTTGTTCTTCATTTCCCAGCTCCTTTAAGTGTAAGGTTAGGTTGTTTATTTGAGATTTTTCTTGCTTCTTGAGGTAGGCCTTTATTGCTAGAAATTTCCCACTTTGAACCTCTTTTGCTGCATCCCTGAGGTTTTGCACCATTGTGTTTTCAGTTTCATTTGTGTGTGTGTGTGTGTGTGTGTGTGTTTAATTTCTTCCTTCATTTCCTGGTTGACCCATTCGTTGTTTAGGAGCATGTTATTTAACCTCCATGTATTTGCAGTCTTTTCAGGTTTTTTCTTGTGGTTGACTTCAAGTTTCAAAGTTTGCGGTCAGAAAAGATGGAGGTTATGACTTTGATCATTTTGAATTTGTTGAGGCTTGTTTTGTGGCTTAATATGTGATCTATTCTGGAGAATGTCCCATGTACACTTGAAAAGAATGTGTATTCTGCTGTTTTAGGATGCAGTGTTCTGGATATATCTGTTAAATCCATCTGGTCCAGTGTGTCATTCAAAGCCATTGTTTCCGTATTGATTTTCTGCTTAGATGATGTGTCCATTGATGTCAGTAGGGTGGTAAAGTCCCTTACTATTATTGTATTATTATCAATGAGTTCCTTTATGCTTGCTATTAACTCTTTTATGTATTTGGGTGCTCCCATGTTGGGTACATAAATATTTACAATTGGTATATCTTCTTGTTGGATTGTGCCCTTTATTATTATATAGTGTCTTTCTTTGTCTCTCGCTACAGTCTTTGTTTTAAAATCTATTTCGCCTGATATAAGTATTGCTACTTATGGAGACTCTTTTTAAATGTGGTATCAAATTGTGGTTTTTAGTTGTATTTTCTTAACGGCCTGAGGTGTTGAACATGTGTTCATGTGCATATTTCCCATCCATGTATCTTTCTGGCAAACCATCTGTTCTAATCTTTTGTCCACCTCTTACATGGTTGGTTGTATTCTTAATATTGAGTTTTGAAAGTTCTCTCGGTATATTCTGAATAACAGCCCTTGATCAGATTTATGTCGTATCTAAGAAAACTTGGCCTAACACAAGTTCAGAAGAGGTTTCTGTATGTTTTCCTCTAGAATTTTCTTAAGCTTACATTTAGGTCTATGATCCATTTTGAGTCAATTTTTGCCCACATATAGTAAGAGGTATTGATCAGTGCCCACATTTGGGGAGTAGGAATATCGGATGTGCTACCACCACTTCTTGAAAGACTCTCCTTTCTACACTGAATTGCCTTTGTATCTGTGTCAAAAATTAGTTGTCTTTACATGGGTGGGTTTATTTCTGCATCATCTCTTCTGTTCTAATGGCCCATTTGTCTCTCCTTATGCCAGTATCACAGTGTTTTGATAACTGTTGCTTGACAGTAAGTCTTGAAATCAGGTATTGTTAACTCTCCACCTTTGTTCCTCATTTTTTAAGGTTATACTGGCTATTGTACATCCTTTGTAATCCCACGTGGAACTCAGAATATTCTTGTCAATTTCTACAAAACATTCCTTCTGGGATTTTGAATGGGGTTGTGTTGCTCCTACAGGTCAATCTGGGGAGAACGGGCATGTTAATTATCTTGCATCTCCTGACACAATGAGCATGAAATATCTTTCCATTTGTTTATGTTTCCTTTAGTTTCTCCCAACAGTAGTGTCAGGGTATATACCTTGAAAGTATCATCCCTAAGTATTTCATACTTTAATATTTTCTGATGCAGTTGTGAATTTATTTCAATTTCTCACTGCTTGTTACAGGATATCCAAATACACCAATTATATATTGACGTTGTATTGTATCCTGCAACCTGACTAAACTGACTTAGTCTAATTGCTTGGGTGTATGTGTGTGTGTTTGTGCGTGTATGTGTGTGTGAGTGTTCCTGAAGATTTTATGTCTATCAGACCACAACATCTTCAAAGAGAGATCATTTTACTTCTTCTTTTCCAACGTGGGTGCCTTTTATTTCTCTTTTATGCCTTTTTGCCCTGGCTAGCACTTCCATAGATGTGGTGCGTGTGGACATCAGGTGAGTGTGCCTGATCTCAGGGGGGAGTAATTCAGTCTTTTACCATTAAGTACAATGTTAGGTGTTGGATATTCCTAAGTGTCCAGGATCCGGTTGAGTAAGCTCCCTTCCCTTCCCAGCTAGGTGAGAGTTTTTATCATGAAACGGTGTTGGATTTTGTAAATGCTCTGTTGAGACTATCATATGGTTTTTCTGATTTTAGTTTGTTAACATGGTGAATTGCATTATCTGATTTTTGAAAGTCAGGTGAACATCGTATTCCTAGGATAAACCCCATTTGGTAATGATGAATTATTTTTTTTACATGTATTGTTTCAATTTGATTTGTTAATGTATTCTTCAGTAATTTTCCGTCTTGTTCATAAGTGATGTTGGTCTATACTTTTCCTTCCTTGTAATGTCTTTTTCTGGTTTTTGGTGTCAGAGCGAGGCTGGCATGATAGAATGAGCATGAACATTAAAACGAAGTTATCTGAAAGAGCTTATGTTAAATTGGTACTATTTGTTCCTTGAGGGTTTGGTGCATTTCACCAGTGGAGCTATCTGCTATTTTCTTTGTGGGAATATTTGTAATTATAAATTCAGTTTCCTTAGTAGATACAAGACTCTTCCCAGGTTTTCTATTTCTTATTGAATGAACTTTGGCAGTTTGTATAATTCAAGAAATCTGTCCATTTTAACCAAGTTGTCAAATTTACCGGCATAGGGTTTTTCACAATATTTCCTTATTATCATTTTAATATCTGCAGGTTCTGTCCTGATGTCATCAGCCTTGTTGTGATACTGGTAATTTGTGTCTTCTCTCTCTTTTCCCTGAACAGTTAACCTAAAGGCTTATTAGTTTTATTGATTTTCTCAAAGGAAATAGCTTTTATTTTGTTGATTTTCTCTATTGTTTTCCTGTTTTCTGTTTTACTGATTTCTGCTCTGATGTTTACTAGTCCCTTTCTTCTTTACTTTGGCTTGGATTTGGCTCTACTTTGGTTTGAATTTTCCCTCATTTCTTAAAATTGAATCTGACATCATTGATTTGAGGCATTTCTTCTTTCCTTTATATATAAATCGTGTTTCTCATAGACAACATATAGTTGGGTCTTGCATTTTTTTATCCACTGTGAAAATATGCCTTTGAATTCGTGTATTTAGACCATTCACATTTTACGCGGCTATTGACATAGAGTAATATCTACTATGTTTGTAACTGTTTTCTATTCATTGCACTTGTTCTTTTTCTTTTCTCCCCCTCTTTTACTGGCTTCTCTGGGATCAACTGAGCACTTTATATGATTCCATTTTGTCTCCGCCTTTAGCATATCAATTATGCTTTAAATATTTTTAAAACGATGATCCTAGAATTTATAATACCTGATCAAAGTCCATCTTCAAATAACACTATGCTGCTTCATGTGTAGTGCAGGTACATCATAACAGAGTTTCTCTGGTTTTCCCGATTTCCCAGAGTTTTTCCTGATTTCTCCCTCTTGTCTCTCATGGCAATGCTGTCATTCACTTCATTTACCAGTATGCTATAATCATTGAATACATTGTTACTATTACTTTAAATGAAAAGTTATCTTTTAGATCATCTAAGGATAAGAACAATCAATGATTTTCCTTCACTTTCATTGATTTCTTTTTCTATGTTCTTCCTTTCATTATGTAGATCTGAGGTTTTGACCTTTATTATTATCCTCCTCTCTGAGGAAACTCTTTTAACATGTTGTGCACAGCAGGTCTCCTGTCATTGAATTCTCTCGGTTTGGGTTTATCTGGGGAAGTTTTTATTCTGCTTTCATTTTTGAAGAACAATTTCCCTGGATGCAGATTGTTCAATTGGTGGATTTTCTTTTCTCTCAACATTGTAAGTATTTCACTCCACTCTCTTCTTGTTTGCATGGCTTCTGACCAGAAGCCCAATGTGATTCTTATCATTGTTCCTCTACTTATGACCTTTCCCTGCCTCCCCTGGCTTCTTTCAAGATTTCATCCATTGTCTGTTTTTGCAGCCTGAATATAATATTCCAGTTTTTTTTCTTCTGTTCTGTTCGGTTTTGTTTTTGCATTTATACTGCTTGGTGTTCTCTGAGTTTCCTGGATCCATGTTTTGGTGTGTGTCATTTGGAATATTCTCAGCCATCATTACATCAAACTTTTCTTCTGCTCCATTTTCTCTTTCTCCTGCTCTTGGTATTCTGATTAGGTTTATGTCGCTTGTTTTGAACTTCTCCTACAATATTTTGATGGTATTTTACTTTTAAAATATTTTTTCTTTGTATTTCAGTCAGTTTGCAAAGTTTCTATAGACATATCTTCAAGCTCACTAATTATTTCATCAGTTGTGTCCAGTATACATCAAAAGCAGTTTTCATATCTTTTAGCATTTTTAATTTTCACCATTTACTTTTGATTCTTTCTCAGAGTTTCCATCCTTCCATTTACAATACCCATCTGTTCTTGCATGTTTTCTATTTTTTCCCCATTAGAGCTCTTTTTTTTAAATAAAGATTTTATTCATTTATTTCTGAGAGAGATAGCAAGAGAGAGCACAAGCAGGAGGGAGAGAGGGAGAAGCAGGCTCCCACTGAGCAGGGAGCCCAATGTGGGGCTCGATCCCAGGACTCTGGGATCATGACCTGAGCGGAGGCAGATGCTCAACAGACTGAGCCACCCAGGTGCTTCATCCATTAGAGCTCTTAATATATTCATTGTAGATGTTTTAGATTCCTTATCTCTTTGTGTCTTTGAATGCATGAGCTGTGGCTGATGCTAGGTTCAGGGGAAAGGCTCTAACCCTGTGACTGGTTGGTATGTGTCTCTAACAAGGCCTTGGCCTCTGTTCTATAGAACTCAAAAGAAAGTTTTATACCCTGTGCAATAAACAGGTCCATCAGGTGGTTGCTCATGAAA
Source organism: Mirounga leonina (assembly GCF_011800145.1). Taxonomy (NCBI): domain Eukaryota; kingdom Metazoa; phylum Chordata; class Mammalia; order Carnivora; family Phocidae; genus Mirounga; species Mirounga leonina. The sequence goes on along the minus strand of NW_023270747.1, from coordinate 148,263 downwards.
AAGCAGTCATTAGAGAGTGAGAGAATGTGAGAGAATAACACAAAGATGGAAAAGAGTGAAAAAAATAAAACAGCCATGCTGAGGTCTATATTTGTAAGAACAGACAGCTTACTAAGACCCTTAAATCCCTCTGATGATGATGCTCCCTATGCTTCTCTCACACACATTCTCATCCTGATCCTGTGGCATCAATGGTTATAAAAAGTGGCCCTGAATGCCTTATCCCCAAACCTCCTAATGGACCAGAAGACACCATGATCCTACTGGTTAATTTTAAGTCAGACAGTGAACATGGATGGGTCCTCTTAAGTGCTGAAGCATATCAACAAGCCAAAGGGATACTCTATACTCTGCTGTTGGCTTGGGCCCAAGGTCTCTGAAGCTAATATGGTAACAACCATGGAGGAGTCTCCTAATCCTGATGATATTGATTGGGACTCCCTGGAGGAAGAAGCTGTGGTAGGCTGAATAATGGCTTCCCAAGATATACACATCCTATTGCTGAACCTTTGAATGCTAGCTTATATGGAAATGACTTTGAAGATGCAATTAAAGATCTTGAGATTTGGAAACTGTGCTGGATCACTCAAGTGGGCCCTAAATGCAATCACAAGCAACCTTGTAAGAGGGAGTCTAGGGAGATTTCACATAGAAGAGAAAGCAACGTGATCACAGAGGCAAAGATTGGAGTGATGTGGCCACAAGCCAAGGAATGCAAGCAGCCACCAAAAGCTGAAAGAAGCAAGAAGAGATCGTCTGCTAGAGCCTCTGCAAGGAGCACAACCCTGCAGACACCTTGATTTCAGCCCAGTGAAACTGACTTCAGAGTTCTTGCCTCCAAGCCTGTGAAAATTAATTTGTTGTTGTGCTAAGCCACCAAGTTTGTGGTAATTTGTTACAGCAGCCTCATGAAACTAATATAAGAGCTTACCAACATGAACTGAGTAGAGAAGATCCCCCTTGAAGCCTATGGTATAACCACCCAAACATAAAAAAATTAAGGAAGAGGGAACTGGAATAGAGGTCTAGTTTTGACATAAATGGAAATTCAGAAAATATTAAAGATTTAAACAATTAGCAGGTGAAGAGGGTGCTGATTGGCTCCTGTGCCAATATAATGCTGGCTTCAAATTAACTTCAACTTCTGCCAAGGTGAGCCAATTGGCTGATCTGTCTTCTATTCTTCAACTTTGCAATTTATTATGGGATCTACGAGACTTAGGAAATAGGTGTACACACCTAAGTTGTCCACCCAGCTTAACATTCACGGGCACAGCCTGTGGCCTTTTCCTTGCTCCTCTGGGTGTTCATAGCATATACCATTGAAGTAAAAAATTAGCATGCCTTTATGAATTGGACTACTTGCTGGTGGGGGCAATTAAGGAAAACTGGTATATGCCAATTGGTATATCACTATCCTGAGCATAGTGGGAGACTAGAGCCAGTCCCAGGTAGGTTCCATTTGAAACCGACGCCAGGCAGTTACTTCTCATGGGAGCATCCCCAAATTAGAGGGCTTCACCACTACCTTTAATTATTCAAGGGGCTATTAAAGTGGCCCTAGAATCGACTGACTGCTCCCTGAGACCTAGGTCTTTACTTCCCAAGGTAACTCTACTGCTGAGGTAAGCCTCCATTTCAGAGTTTCCAGGGCCACTTCCCACCACTGCAGACTCTGTGATCACACCTGAACTTCCCCACCTATCTGATTTGGGGTGATATCCCTGAGGAGCTCCAGCTCTTCTATGACAAGCTATATACAAAACACCCCATCTCCTTCTCTCTGGAACTCATCCCCAAGTCATTAGGGCCAACTGCTCTACCTCCTGACATGAACACGTTTCCAGGTCCCCAGTGCCTTCTTGAGGAAAATCTCCCATGCCAGTCCATTGGTTGCCACACAATACCTTTTTGGCCTTAACAGATACTGGTTCCCAAGTTACATTGATCCCCAGAAACCCTACTAAATTTAAAGGAAGGACTCTCTATGTTTTTCAGGACATTATCAGACATAAGATGGAAAGCAAGCAAGTCTACCGTACATCAGCCATTTGACAGTAATTTGCCTAACTTTTCTGTGGTTATAGCTCCCACACACACACCACCCCCCTTGGCTTTCCCTTTAATGGGATGTAACTTCTTTTTTTTTTTTAAGATTTTATTTATTTGACAGAGAGAGACACAGCGAGAGAGAGAACACAAGCAGGGGGAGTGGGAGAGGGAGAACAGGCTTCCCGCAGAGCAGGGAGCCCGACGTGGGGCTCGATCCCAGGACTCTGGCATCATGACCTGAGCCGAAGGCAGACGCTTAACGACTGAGCCACCCAGGTGCCCTGGGATGTAACTTCTAACTAGCTCAGTGGCCTACTAGAATAACATAGTTGAGGCCCATACTATCAGCCTCACCAAATGGGACCCTGTACAGCTGCCCCAACTCCTTACAACTGTTAATATGACCCAGTATGAATTGAAATGGAGCTTTCAAGTACTGGGACCCATTATACAAGATCTCTGGAGCAGACGGGTAATTATCCCCACTGTTTCTGTTTCACAGCCCTATTTTGTCTTTTCATAAACCTGAAAAGAATGAATGGTGCCTCACAGTGGAATACCACAACCCTAATGCCACCATCTCACCCATTAAGGTCCTTACACCTAATACAATTGCCATGACCAAAGCCATTCAATCTTCCACCCAAGATATTTGCTGCTATAGATTTGGCTAATACATTATATTTTCAATGTCTGCTGTTAACAGTTTCTAGGCCTCAGTTCACACCCTTGAAATGACAAAATACACCTTTATTCAGTTGTCCGTGGGGTGCCTCAATAGCCCAGCCATAGCATACAACCTCTGTTGGCAATACCTTAACCTGATCGAGTTGTCCTCAGATACCCAGGTTTGGAACTACAACGATGACATACTCCTGTGAGGAGAATCACTAAAGTCTCTCATAGAGGACATAGAAGCACTCACCACTACGTTTACCAAGAGGAGATGAGCTAATGCCTGACCGTACGTCTCAGTTATAAATTTTTGGGCATCACCTAGCCTGCTGAGGGCTGCTCCATTTCCTGATGTAGTTAAAAAGAAACTCCTAAATTTGTCATCTTTATCCACTCTCAAGAAGGCCCAACATCTTTTAGGTTTCTTTGGCTCCCGGAGGCAACGTAGTCCCCATTTGCATACCTACTACAGCCCATTTATGCAATCTCCCACAAATTGGCCCACTTTGAACTGGGCCCTTTAAAGCAGAATGCTCTAGCATGAATCCAAAGGACCATATAACAGTCACATTCTTTAGTGCTTTCTGGAGACTCCTTTATGATGAAATCTCTGGTAATGACCTCTTACGCTTTTCAGTCTATGGACTACACATCATTGCCACCATGGGTTTCTGCTGCAATAGACTGCCCATTTTAGCTCTGCATTACATGTCGTTAGAGCACCTTCTGCTTGCATACTGAGCCCTCCTGGAAATGGAGGCTCTCACAGAACCTGAACTTGTGGCCCTTTGTAGCCAGCTGCCCATTATACCCTGGCTCATGGAAGAAGCACCCCACAAGCTTTGCATTGCAACCAAATCCTTGCTGGAATAAAAACAGTACATACAGGATAGGACCAAATGTGTCCCTCTAGCCTATCCCACTGGCAGGAGGAGATGGTCTCCCTGTCCTCAGCCCCTTGGCAGATGCCACAGTGCCGGAGGAAGTCACCTCTCTCTCAGACCCCTTGGCAACCTGGAATCCTCTTGTGATCAACAGAGTGAACAACAAAGGAAGTTCATTTACTTTATGATGTCAGCACCATCCTCAAATGTGATGGAGCTTGTTGGAGGTATGGTGCTCTTTCTCTCTTAACCAAGACACCCCAGACAGAGGATGGCACTCACAATTAACACAACTGACCAAACTCCAGGGTGATGTATTGGTTTTGGATGATACTCAGACCAATAACTGGCCCAAGTACACGTCTTTACAGACTCTCTTGGGTCATTGCCAATGCTCTAGCCATTTGGTCTGGTCACTGGCAACAACAATTTCTCATTCAAGGCTACCCACTTTGCAGTAAAGAATATTGGAAAATTCTTTGCCTTTCAGAGATAAAAAGCTGCATGTTAAGGTGATGGATATCTCTGCCCACACCAAGGATTAACCCACTGATGCCCAATTTAATGCCCAAACTGATAGATTAGCACAAATTTTAGAGCCTAGGACCAAACATCCTCAAATCCCATTCTCTTAATTTTGACCCAAAGGGCCCATGAAACAGGTAATAGAGGATCATCTGCTTTTTAAAAGATTTATTTAAATTCCAGTTATTTAATTATACAGCGTGATATTAGTTTCAGTTGTTCAGTATAGTAACTGAAACCTTTCATACATCACTTATTGCTCATCACAATAGGTGCACTCCTTAATTATCATCACCTATTTAATCCATCCCCCCATCCACCTCCCTTCTGGTAACCATCAGCTTGTTCTTTATTGTTAAGAGTCTGTTTCTTGGTTTACTCCTCTCTCTTTTACCCATTTGGTGTTTGTTTCTCAAATTCCACATATGAGTGAAATCATATGGTATTTTTCTTTGACTGACTAACTTCCCTTATTTTAATACTCTTTAGCTCCATCCATGTCAATTCAAATGCCAAGATTTCATTCTTTTTTATGGCTGAGTAATACTCCATCATATATACCACAATTTATTTATCCTTTCATCAGTTAGTGGTCACTTGCACAGTTCCCATAATTTGGCTAGTATAGATAATATTCTTATAAACATCAGGGTGCATGTATCCCTTTCAATTAGTTTTCTTGTATTCTTTGGGTAAATACCTGGTAGTGCAATTGTTGGATCTTAGCCTAGTTCTACTTTTAAATATTTGAGGATCCTCCAAACTGTTTCCCAAAGTGGCTGTACCAGTTTGCATTTCCATCAACAGTGCAAGAGAGTTCCTTTTTCTCACATCCTTGCCAACACCTGTTGTTTCTTGTGTTGGTAATTTTAACCATTATGACAGGTGTGAGTTGATATCTCATTTTAGTGTTGATTTGTATTTCCCTGAGGATCAAAACAGTATTGGTACTGGCACAAAAATAGACAAACAGATCAGTGAAACAGAATAGAAAACCCTGAAATGAACCCACAACTCTATGGTCAGTTTGTCTTCGACAAAGTAGGAAAGAATATCCAATGGAGAAAAGACAGTCTCTTCAACAAATGGCATTGGAATAACTGGACAGGATCATGCAGAAGAGTTAAACTGAACCACTTTCATACACCATAAACAAAAATAAATTCAAAATGAATTAAAGATCTAATTGTGAGACCTGAAACCATAAAAATCCTAGAGGAGAACACAGGCAGTGCCTCTTTGGCATTGACTATGGCAACTTCATTCTAGATATGTTTCCTGAGCCAAGGGAAACAAAACCAAAATAAACTATTGGGACTTCATCAAAATAAGAAGCTTCTGCACAGAAAAGGAAATAATCAACAAAACTAAAAGGCAACCTCCTGAACGGGAGAAGATATTTGCAGATGACATATCTGATAAAGGGTTAGTATCCAAAATATATAAAGAACTTATACAACTCAACACCAAAAAACAAATAATCCAATTAAAAATGGATAGAAGTCATGAGTAGACATTTTTTCAAAGAAGACATCCCAATGACCAACACACACATGAAAATATGCTCATCACTCACCATGAGGGAAATGCAAATCAAACTACAATGAGTATCATCTCACACCTGTCAGCATGTCTAAAATCAACAACACAAGAAACAACAGGTGCTTGCTAGCTTTTGGAGAAAAGGGAACCCTCAACAATCCTGTTGGTGGGAATGCAAACTGGTGCAGCCACCCTGGAAAACAGTATGGAGGTTCCTCAAAAAATTAAAAATAGAACTACCCTCTGATCCAGCAATTGCACTCCTAGGTATTTACCCAAAGAAAACAAAAACACTAATTCATGATACATGAACCCCGATGTTTATCGCAGCATTTTCTATGATAGCCAAATTATGGAAAGAGCTCAAATGTTCATCGCTGATGAATAGATGAACAAGATGTGATATATATATATATATATATATATATCTCCGCATATATATATACACACACGAGATGTGATATATATATACACAAGATGTAATATATATATGTCATCTGTAAATATATATACACACACACACACACACACATATATATATATATATATATATATCCACACACAATGGAATGTTACTCAGACATTAAAAAAAGAATGAAAACTTGCCATTTGCAATGACGTGGATGGAACTAGAGAGTATTATGTTAAGTGAAATAAGTCCGTCAAAGACAAATATCATATGATATCACTCATACATGGAATTTAAGAAACAAAACAAATGAGCAAAGGGGAAAAGAGAGAGAGAGAGGCAAATAAAGACACAGACTCTTAACTACGGAGAACAAAATGATCTTTACCGAGGGAAGGTGTGTGGGGGGATGGGTTAAATAGGTGATGGGGATTAAGGAGTGCACTTGTTGTGATGAGCCCTGGGTAATGTATGGAATTGTTGAATCACTATGTTGTACACCTGAAACTAATGTAACACTGTATGTTAACTATATTGAAGTTAAAAAACTAAAAAAAAAAAAAGAGAAAGTCATGTGAACAAGGGAGGCTTCCTTTGACCTATATGTGACAAAGGAAAACAGAGAGTACCCATGTTAAGGTAAGTGTAGAAAGATGATTGTTTTAGGTAGTTTGAGCTGCTATAATAAAATACAAAAGAGTAGGTGGTTTAGACTACAGACATCTATTTTTCACACTTCTGGAGACTGAGATATCTACGATCAAGGTTTTGACAGATTTGGTTCCTGATGAGAGGCTATTTCCTGGCCTGTAGTCAGCTGTTTTCTTGATATATTCTCATGTGGCCTTCCCTTGGTGCATGCATTTGGAGACAGAGGGAGAGATCTCTCTTCCTCTATCTATAAGCACACTAATCCTATTATGAAGGCCACACCCTCATGACTTCATCTAAACCTAATTACCTCCCAATGGTCCCACTTTCCAATGCTATCACATTGGGGATTAAGTATTCAAAATATGAATTTGGGGAGGACACATTCAACCCATAATATTCTACCCCCTGGTTTCCCAAAATTTTTGTCCTTTTCACATATAAAATCCTTTATTCCATTCCAATAGCCCCAAAGCTTTTACTCATCCCAACATCAACTCTCAAGTCTGAAGCCCAAAGTCTCACCAAAATATCAAATCAGATATGGATGAGACTCAAAGTATGATTCATATTGAAGTAAATCCCTCTCTAGCTGTAAACCTGTGAAACCAGGTGAGTTATATGCTTCTAAAGATTTTTATTTTTTATTTTATTTTGACAGAGAGAGACCCAGCGAGAAAGGGAGCACAAGCAGGGGGAGTGGGAGATGGAGAAGCAGGCTTCCCACAGAGCAGGGAGCCCGATGTGGGGCTCGATCCCAGGACCCTGGGATCATGACCTGAGCCGAAGGCAGACGCTTAACGACTGAGCCACCCAGACGCCCCAAGTTATATGCTTCTAAAACACAATGATGTCACAGACATTGGATAGATATTTCCACTCCAAAAGGTAGAAATAGGAAAGAAGGAAGGGAGGATGGGATTCAAGCAAGTCTAAAATTTAACAAGGCAAATCCCACTAGATCTTAAGGTGTGAGAGTGATCTTTCATTTTGCCCTTTACACCCACTGGAGTAGAAATGTCACCTCTGAGACTCAGTGGTGCAGCCTCAATCCTTCAGCTGGGCAAGGCACTGCCCACATGGCTCCCTTCAAAGGCTCTGCCCATGCCACAGTGCTCTGTAGTGAACCTGCCCTCTGAATCCAAGGTGGAGGCAGCTTTGTGCTCTGGGCCTGTAGTGGGAGTGGCAGCCCTGATGATCCCTGAATTGCCTTTATGATACTTCTTCATTTTTTTCAGTTCTTGGTGAAAGCCCACTTCCTGGCTTGTGGACAGCCATCATCTTGATGTGTATTCACATGGTTTTTCCTCAGTGCATGTGTATGGGAAGAAAAGGAAAGATTTCTTCTTTCTTCCTTTTATAAGGGCACTAATCCATGAGAGTTCCATCCCCTGACCTTATCTAAATGTAATTACTTTTCAAATGCTCCACGTCCAAATACCATCATAATAGATATTATGGTTTTAATGAATAAATTTAGGGAGGACACATCCAGTACATAACATTGCCTCAATACCCAGAATGAGATAGAGAACTGAACAAAAAGGAAGAAAATCAGGGACAAGGATAAGATGCAGTGGACATGTCTGTGGTTATCAGTGATGGGAGCAGAGAGGAGTAAGGTTGTCCAATGAGCTATCTAATTCTATCTATATGATCATTTTTTCTTTGTAATTCACAAGTTGGGTTGGAATCCCCTCCAACCCCAGTACAGTGGAAGACCCATATTTATGGGGATAAGGGCATTGCTGCCACAAGTAACACAGTAATAAATTCCTTCCTCTTTTATTCTAAGAGGGAGAGAATAAAAAGGTGCTTAACCTGCCAGCATGAATGTTCATGCCATAGGCTATTTGTCCTCTTTGTCATAGTCATGAGTCTATCAGATTTTAAAATAACCTTACCTCTAATTTCTACTTGAAGATTTTAACTATAAATTAAGCAGTGACACAGCACTAAATTCCCTCCTTGCTTATCAACTAGCAATTCAGAAGAGCACTGTGGCTCAAAGCACCAACTTTAGAGTCAGACACATCTGAGTTTGGATCCCATTCCCTGTGTGCCCTTGTGACTTTACTTCAATCTGCCAACCAGAGTTTCCTCATCACTGAAATGGCCGGTAAAGTAAAATGTAGTAGCAGATTCAAAATCTACTTTTGAAGCAGCAGAAAACAAAAAAACTATCCTGTAGGAAAACAAAAAGCATGTATTAGTGGCATCAAGGAAATTAAGCTATCTGTTGCAAAAAGTAGGTAGATGAAAAGGATGACAAGAGCAATAATCATAAGGGAAAACAGGGTAAGGTCCCTAGATTAGTGGGTGTTCCTGAAGAGGATCCACCCTAGTCACAACTGAAGCAATACTCAAAATGTAAGTGAAGAACATCTGGCTAAGTAAGAAAAAGTTGTGAGCATGTAGATTAAGAGAACTAAACACATTCTAGGAAAAAAATAAACACCACTCTTGGACACATTAGACACATCCAGAAAAATCATCATGTGTGAACTTACAGCAAACCAAATGAAAATAACAGCCATAGATCATATGAATATCATTAAGAATATTTTAGGCAACAAATAACAAATAATTCACTTAAATTGCTTTAAGCCATGAGGAAAGTATTATTTTGAATAATAGGAAGTCCAGAGATTGAGAAGGATTCAGATTTGGTTGCTACAGTAGCTCAATGAAATCATGAACAACCAGGTTCCTGAAATCTTTCTCCTCTGCTCTCCACCCAATTTGCAAAGTGACTCGTAGTAGTAGTAAGAACAATATTTAATGTCCACCAGGGCATGAAGGCAAGTTTTCAATTTTTTTTTAAATTAAACTTGTTATTTTGAGATAAATGAAAATGTGATTGTGAGAAAGAATACAGAAAGATCTTGTATGCTCTTTGTCCAGTTTCTGTCAATGGTAACATCCTGTAAAACTATAGTACAATATCACAACCAGTATATTGGTATTGCTATAATCTACTGATCTCGTACAGATTTACCCAGTTTTACCTTGATTCCTGTGTGTGTGTGGATGCATGTGTGTGTGTGTGTGTGCGTGCGTGCATGTGCACGCATTTTGGGTCCTTTAGATTTTGTCACATTAGATTTCAATTTTGTAAGTTTATGTGTCTACCACCACAGTCAAGATACAGAGTATTTCTATTACCACAAGCATTCCACATGTTGCCCTTTTAAAACCACAATGACTTACCTATCCTCCACCCTACCCATAACCGTTGGCAACCACTAATCTGTTTTCAATGTCTATAACTTTGCCATTTCAACTTCTGTAACTTCGAGAAAATTATATAAGTGAAATCATACAATACATGACCTTTCAAGACTGGCTTTTTATTTTTATTGATCACAAAACCCTAAGATAAATCCAAGTTGTTGTATATATAAACAGTTCATTCCTTTTTATTGCTGACTAGTATTCCATGGTATGAATATATCACAGTTTGTTTACTGTGATTTTTTAAATTGGCTTGTTTTATTATTTTTTATTGAAGTATAGTTGACACACAATATTACATTAGTTTCAGGTGTACAATATTGTGATTTGACAAGTTTATATATTATGCTATGCTCACCACAAGTGTAGCTACCATCTGTCATCATACACTGCTATTACAATATCATTGACTTATATTCCCTAAGCTGAACATTTCATTCCCGTGATTAATTTATTCCATAATTGGAAGCCTGTTCCTCCCAGTCCACTTCACACATCTTGCCCATCCTCCCAACCCCCTCCCCTCTGGCAATCATGTTTGTTCTCTGTATTTATGGGTCTGTTTCTGCTTTTTTATTATTTGTTTGTTTTGCTTGTTTATCAAATTCCACATATAAGTAAAATCATATGGTATTTGTCATTCTCTGTCTGACTTAATTCACTTAGCATAATATCCTCTAGGTCCATCTATGATGTCACAAATGGCAAGATCGCATCCTCTTTCATGGCTGAGTAATGTTCCATTGCATATATATACCACATCTTTTTTTTTTTTTACATTTTTTTAATTTAAATTCAAGATAGTTAACATATAGTGTAGTATTGGTTTCAGGAGTAGAATTTAGTGATTCATGACTTGCATATAACTCCCAGTGCTCATCCCAACAGGTGTCCTCCTTAATGTCCATCACCCATTTAGACCAACCCCCACCTCCCCTCCAGCAACCCTCAGTTTATTCTCTATAGTTAAAAGTTTCTTATGGTTTGCCTCCTTTCCAGTTTTAACTTATTTTTCCTTCCCTTCCCCTATGTTCATCTGTTTTGTTTCCTAATTCCACATATGAGTGAAATCATATATTTTTCTTTCTGTGACTGATGTATTTCACTTAGCATAATACACTCCAGTTCCACTCAAGTTGTTGCAAAAGGCAAGATTTCATTCTTTTTGATGGTTGAGTAATATTCCATCGTGTGTGTGTGTGTGCATGCATGTACGTGCATATATATATCAAATCTTCTTTATCCATTCATTCAATGTCCAGTTGATGGACATTGGGACTATTTATATGATTTGGCTATTCTTGATAGGGTTGCTATAAACATTGGGGTGCATTTGTCCCTTTAAAGTAGCATTTTTGTATCCTTTGGATAAATACCTAGGAGTGCAATTGCTGGGTCATAGAATAGTTCTATTTTTAACTTTCTGAGGGACCTCCATACTGTTTTCCATACTGGCTGCACCACTTTGCCTTCCCACCAACAGTGAAAAAGGGTTCCCTTTCTCTACATCTTCACCAACATCTGTTGCTTCCTGAGTTGTTAATTTTAGCCATTCTGACCAGCGTGAGGTGGTATCTCATTGTAGTTTTGATTTGTATTTTCCTGATGCTGAGTGATATCGAGAATTTTTTCATGTGTCTGTTAGCCATTTGTATGTCTTCTTTGTAGAAATGTCTGTTCATGTCTTCTGCCCATTTCTTAACTGGATTATTTAATTTGGGGTGTTGATTTTGATGAGTTCTTTATAGATTCTAGATACTAGCCCTTTATAGGACATGTCACCTACAAATATCTTCTCCCATTCTGAAGGTTGTCTTTTAGTTTTGTTGATTGTTTCCTTTGCTGTGCAGAAGCTTTTTATCTTGATGAGGACCCCACAGTTAATTTTTGCTTTTGTTTCCCTTGCCTCTGGAGACATAACTACTACGAAGTTACTATGGCCAAGGTCAAAGAGGTTGCTGCCTCTTTTTTTTCTCTAGGATTTTGATGGTTTCCTGTGTTATATTTAGGTCTTTCATCCATTTTTATTTTATTTTTGTGTATGGTGTAAGAAAGTGGTCCAGTTTCATTCTTCTACAAGTCGTTGTCCAGTTTTCCCAACACCATTTGTTGAAGAGAATGTCTTTTTCCATTAGATATTCTTTCCTGCTTTGTCAAAGATTATTTGACCATATATAGTTGTGGGTCCATTTCTGGGTTCTCTATTGTGTTCCATTGATCTTATGTGTCTGTTTTTGTGCGAGTACCATACTGTCTTGATGACTACAGCTTTGTAATACAGCTTGAAGTCTGGATTGTGTTGCCTCTTTCTTTGCTTTTCTTTTTCAACATTAGTTTGGCTATTTGGGGTCTTTTCTGGTTCCATACAAATCTTAGGATTGTTTGTTCTACTTTTGTGAAAAATGCTAGTGGCATTTTGATCTGGATTGCATTGAATGTGTAGATTGCTTTGGGTAGTATAGATATTTTAAGAATATTTGTTCTAATCCATGAGCATGGACTGTTTTACCATTTCTTTGTGTCTTCTTTAATTTCTTTCATAAGTGCTCTATAGTTCTCAGAATACAGATCTTTTACCTCTTTGGTTAGGTTTATTCTTAGGTATCTTATCATTTTTGGTGCAATTATAGATAGGATTGATTCCTTGATTTCTCTTTCTGTTGCCTCATTAGTGGTGTATAGAAATGCAACAGATTTCTGTATGTTGATTTTCTATCCTGCAACTTTGCTGAATTCATGTATCAGTTCTAGCAATTTTTGGTGGAGTCTTTCAGGTTTTCTTCATAGAGTATCATGTCGTCTGCAAAGAGTGAAAGTTTGACTTCTTCCTTGATGATTTGGATGTCTTTTATTTCCTTTTGTTGTTGGATTGCTGAAGCTAGGACTTCCAGTACTATGTTGAACAATAGTGGAGAGAGTAGACATCCCTGCCATGTTCCTAACCTTAGGTCTCAGTTTTTGCCCATTGAGGATGATATCAGCTGTGGGTCTTTCTTATATGGCCTTTATGATGTTGAGGTATATTCCTTTTATCCCTACTTTCCTAAGGGTTTTCGTAAAGAGAGGAGGCTATATTTTGTTAAATGCTCTTTCTGCATCTATTGAGAGGATCATATGGTTCTTATATTTCTTTTATTAATGTGGTGTATACATTGATTTGCAGATATTGATCCACCCCTGCCCAGGAATAAATCCTACTTGATCATGGTGAATAATCCTTTTAATGTACTCTTGGATTTGATTAGCTAGTATCCTTTTGAGAATTTTTGCATCCATGTTCATCAGGGATATTGGTCTGTAATTCTCCTTTTTAGTTGGGTCTTTATCTGGTTTTGGAATCAAGGCAATGCTGGCCTCATAGAATGACTTTGGAAGTTTTCCTTCCGTTTCTATTTTTTGGAACAGCTTCAGAAGAATAGGATTTAATTCTTCATTAAATGTTTGGTAGAATTCCCCTGGGAAGCCATCTGGCCCTGGACTCTTGTTTATGGGAGATTTTTGATTATTGGTTCAAATTCTTTGCTTGTTATGGGTCTGTTCAAATTTTCTATTTCTTTGTGTTTCAGTTTTGGTAGTTTATATGTTTCTGGTAATTTATCCATTTCTTCTAGATTGCCCAATTTTTGGCATATAGCTGCTCATAATATTCTCTTATAATTGTTTGTATTTATGCAGTGTTGGTTGTGATCTCTCCTCTTTCATTCATGATTTTATTTATTTGGGTCTTTTCTCTTTTCTTTTTGATAAGTCTGGCTAGGGGTTTATCAATTTTATTAATTCTTTGAAAGAACCAGTTCCTAGTTTTGTTGATCTGTTCTACTGTGTTTTTTATTTCTATATCATTTATTTCTGCTCTAATCTTAATTATTTCCCTCTTCTGCTGTTTTTAGGCTTTATTTACTGTTCTTTTTCCAGCTCCTTTAGGTATAAGGTTAGCTTGTGTATTTGAGACTTTTCTTGCTTCTTGAGGAAGGCCTCTATTGCTATATACTTCCCTCTTAGGATGGCCTTTGCTGCATCCCAAAAGTTTTGAACTGTTGCATTTTCATTTTTATTTACTTCCATGTATTTTTAAATTTCTTCTTTAATTTCCTGGTTAACCCATTCATTCTTTAGTAGGATGTTCTTTAACCTCCATGTATTTGAGGTCTCTCCAAATTTTTTCTTGTGGTTGACTTCAAGTTTCATAGCATTGTGGTCTGAAAATTTGCAGGGTATGATCTCAATCTTTTTGTACTTGTTGAGACCTGATTTTATGACCTTGTATGTGACCTACTCTGGAGAATGTTCCATGTGCACTTGAAAAGAATGTGTATTCTGCTGTTTTGGGTTGAAATGCTGTGAATATATCTGTGAAGTCCATCTGGTCCAGTGTGTTATTCAAAGCCCTTGTTTCCTTGTTGATCTTCTCCTTAGATGATCTGTCCATTGCTGTGAGTGGAGTGTTAAAGTCTCATCTTATTTTATTATCAATGAGTTTCTTTAAGTTTTTTATTAATTGATTTATATATTTGGGTGCTCCCAAGTTAGGGGCATAAATATTTACAATCGTTAGATTGTTCTTGTTAAAGATTATTCTTGTTGGAGAAACCCCTTTATTATGATATAGTGGCTTTCTTCATCTCTTATTACAGTCTTTAGTTTAAAATCTAATTTTTCTGATATAAGGATGGCTACTCCAGCTTTCTTTTGATGTTCATTAGCCTGCTAGATTGTTCTCCACCCTCTCTCACTTTCAATCTGGAGGTGTCTTTGGGTCTAAAATCAGTCTCTTATAAGCAACATATCAATGGGTATTTTTTTTTTTTTTTACTCATTCTGATACCTTATTTCTTGATTGGAGCATTTAGTCCTTTTAAATTCAGAGTAATTATTGATAGATATTAATTTGGTGCCATTATATTACCTGTAAAGTTGCTGTTTCTATAGATTGTCTCTGTTCCTTTGTAGTCTTTGTTGCCTTTGGTCTCTATTTCCCACTCAAAGGATCCCCTTTAATATTTCTTGCAGAACTGGTTTAGTGTTCACGAGCTCCTTTAGGTTTTGCTTGTCTTGGAAACTATCTTTCTATTTTGAATGACAGCCTTGTTGGATGTAGTATTCTTGGCTGCATATTTTTTCCCATTTAGCACACTGATTATAACATGCCACTTTCTTCTGGCCTGCCAAGTTTCTGTGGACAGATCTCCTGCTAACTTTATGTGTCTACCCTTGTAGGTTAAGGACATTTGGTCCCTGGCTGCTTTCAGAATTCTCTCTTTATCTTTGTATTTTGCAATTTTCGTTATGATATGTCCTGGTGTTGACCCGTTTTTGTTGATCTGAGGGGAGTTCTCTGTGCCTCTTGGACTGGAATACCTGTTTGCTTCCCCAGATTAATGAAATTTTCAGCTACTGTTTGTTCAAATAAACCTTCTACCCCTCTTACCCACTCTTCTTCTGGGATTCCTATGATACAGATATTATCGCACCTTGTGGAATTACTGAGTTCCATAAGCCTATATTTCTGATCTCATTGTTTTCTTTCCTTCTTCTTTTCTTCTTCATTATTTTCCATAATATTATCTTCTATATAACCTATTCATTCTTCTGCTTCTTCTATCCTCATTGTGATTACATCCAGATGGTTTTGCATCTCAGTTATAACATTTTTTTATTTCAGCCTGACTAGATTTTAGGTCGTTTATCTCTGCAGCCAGGGTTTCTCTGGTGTCATCTATGTTTCTTTCAAGCCCAGCTAGTATATTTATGACTTGCTCTAAATTCATGTTCAGATATATTGCTTCTATCTGTTTTGAGCAAATCCCTGGGTATGATTTCTTCTTGTTCTTTCTTTTGGGAAGAATTCCTCTGTCTTGTGATTATGTCTAGGTTTCTGTCTTTTGCATGTTATGAAAGCTTGTTATGTTTCGTGCTCATGAGAGTAATACTATATTAAGAAAGAGTCATACATGTCCAGGACGTGGCCCTTCAGGAAGCGTTTCTGGTTTATGCTGTGCGCAGTCTGCTGTTGTGTTTTGGCTGCTCTTTCCCCCACAGGTCAGTCCTCTGCAGAGTTCCTCCTTGCTTACAATGGGGAGTGTTTGGACCCTTAACTAGGTGTGGTTTGATTTGTTTGTTAAGGTAAGCCTTATTAACCTGATCCAAGAAAAAAGAAAGGAACAAAAAAGCAAACAGACAAACAAAATACTATAAGCCTGATTCCAAAGAAAAAGAAAGAAGGAAAAAAGAAAAAAAAGAGAGAAGCCTGATCCAAAAATGAGGAAAGGAAACAAACAAATCAAAAAACAAACAAACAAAAACAAAACTATAAGCCTGATTCCAAAGACTAAAGAAAAAAATTTTTAATGAAATAAAATTTAAAAAATAAAAAAAAGTGTGTGTGTACACACACACACACACACACACATATATGTATGTATATGAAAGCCTGGTCCTATTTCCACCAGAACTGAAGCTGATGCTTTGGAGCACTCTGTGATCAGTAGACTTGGTACATGCTGGGGGCTTGTGTTGGTTTTCTGAGGGGGAGACCCACTTTGCTGCCTCACAGTCAGACCTGCCCTAGTAAAGATGTCCCTGCAGGGTACAGTGGGGGCAGGGTTTGGTGTAAGTGACTCCACCCTCCACTGGAGGCGCTGTGTTTTTTCTCTGAAGTTTGGTGGGCGTTGGGGGTTGGGGTGGGGGTAGTGGTGGAAGATGAGGTCTTATCCCCAGGGTGGGGAACTCCTGCTCCCACTGTTCAGGAAGCCCTTACAGAAAAGCAAACAATCTCCCCTCCTGTGTCCCAGGTTTTTGGCAGATCCCTGCCCTCAACCTGTCTGTGCCTGAGCCATTAGCACACCTGGTGCCACAGTTCTCCTGTGTTCTCCAAATATTAAAGGATCCAGCAAGGCAAGGACCCACCCCCAACTCCAGAGGAGAGCCGTGCACTGCTGCACCCAGCACGACTCTGTCTCAGAAAAGCAGTCAAATTCTTGTGCAGCTGCCAGGAGTCAATAGCGAAGCACAGCAAAAAGCTGCAACCAGGTTATCTGCCCTCTGCATGCACCTCTGTCCTCTGCTGTTGAACGGCCACTCAGTGGTGTCTGGTGGGCCTTTTGTCCTTGGAGAAGGAAATGTACTCCAGGAAGGGGAATGTTTTCTCCCAGTGCAACCCAGAGGATCCCCACACCACAGATTTTGCAGGAAACCTACCCACTGCTCTCTCTCCCGCTCCCTTTCTCCCTGACTTCTCTTTGAAAAAAGGGCTCCCTCCCCTCCACAGCAACACAGCTATTCTCCCCCCCAATTCACATCTCTAAACCTTGCATCTGCCACGTTCTCTCCCTCCAATTGTGCAGATTGTTTTTTTAATCCTCAGATCAATTGCCTAATTGTTCAAAATGATTTGATGTTGATCTAGCTGTGTTCAAGGGACAAGGCAAGCCCAGGGTCCCCCTACTACTATGCCATCTTAACTCTTCCTATACTACATCTTCTTTATCCATTCATCTGTTGATGTACACTTGGGCTGCTTCCATATCTTGGCTATTGTAAATAAGGCTGCAATAAGCATAAGAGGGCATATATCTTTTTGAATCAGAGTTTTCACTTTCTTTGGTAAATATGAGTAGTGAATTACTGGATCATATAGCATTTCTATTTTTAATTTTTTGAGGAATCTCCATGTTGTTTTCTACAGTGGTTGTACCAATTTACACTTTCACTAACAGTGCATGAGTATTCCTTTTTCTCCACATCCTCACCAATACTTGTTATTTCTTATGTTTTCAATTCTAGCCATTCTTACAGGTGTAAGGTGACATTTCACTATAGTTTTGATTGGCATTTACCTGATTATAAGGGATGTTGAACATCCTTGCACGTGTCAGTTTGCCATTTTTATGTCTTCCTTGGAAAAATGTCTATTCAGGTCCTATGCCCATTTTAATCAAAATATTTGGGGATTTTTAAGCTCATTATGTATTTTGGATATTAACCCTTTATCAGACATATCATTTGCAAATATATTCTCTCATTCAGTATGTTGCCTTTTTGTTTTGTTTATGGTTCCCTTCATTGTGCAAAATCCTTTTAGTTTGATGTGGTCCCATTTGTTTATTTTTGCTTTTGCTTCCCTTGCCTGAGGGGATGTATCTATTTCTATGCCTGATGTCAAGAGATTACTACCTATGTTTTCTTCTAAGAGTTTTATGATTTCAGATCTCACATTGAGGTCTTCAATCCAATTTGAGTTTATTTTTGTGTATGGTGTTAGAAAGTGGTCCAGTTTCATTCTTTTGCATGTAGCTGCCCAGTTTTCCTAGCACCACTTATTGAAGAGACTGTCTTTTCCCCATTGCATTTGCCTCCTTTGTCATAAATTAATTGACCGTATAAGTGTGGGTTTATTTCTAGGCTATCTATTTTATTCTATTAATCTATATGTCTACTTTTGTCACTGTATCATACACTTTTGATTACTACAGCTTTGTAGTATATCTTGAAATCTCTGTTGTGATACCTTCAGCTTTGTTCTTTCTTAAGATTACTTTAGCTCTTTAGGTTCTCTAATTTCTGGTTCCATACAGATTTTAGAATTATTTGTTCTTATTGTATGAAAAATGTTATTTGTATTTTGATAAGGATTGTATTGAATCTGTTAGATTGCTGTAGGTGATATGGGCCTTTTAATCTTATTAATTCTTCCAATTTATGAGCATGGAATATCTTTCCATTTGTTTATGTCATCTTCAATTTCTTTCATCAATGTTTTATAATTTTCAGAATAGAGATCTTTCACTTCCTTGGTTAAGTTTATTCCTAGGTATTTTATTGTTTTTGATGCAATTGTAAATGGAATTGTTTTCTTAATTTCTCTCTGTGCTGCCTCATTATTAGTGTATAGAAATGCTGGTTTCTGGTTATTAATTTTGTGTCCTGTGACTTTACTGGATTTGTTTTTCAGTTCTAATTGTTTTTTGGTGGTCTTTCAGTTTTCCTGTATATAGTATCATGTTATCTGCAGGTAGTGACAATTTTACTTCTTCCTTACCAATTTGAATGTTTTTAAATTTCTTTTTCTTCTCTGATTGCTGTGGCTAGGACTTCCAGTACCATGTTGAATAAAAGTGGCAAGAGTGGACATTCTTGTCTTGCTTCTGATATTAGAGGAAAAGCTTTTAATTTTTCACCATTGAGTATGACGTTAACTGTGGGTTTTTCACATATGACCTTTATTATGTTGAGGTAAGTTCCTTCTAAATCCACTTTGTTGAGAGTTTTTATCATGAACAGATGTTGGATTTTGTCAAATGCTTTTTCTACATCACTGAAATGATTATATAATTTTTGTCTTTAATTTTTTTGATGTGGTGTATCACAGTGATTGATTGCTGGATATTGAAACATCCTTGAATCCCCAGAATAAACAGCACTTGATAGTGGTGAATGATCCTTTTAATGTATTGCTAAATGTGGCTTGCTAATATTTGCATGAAGATTTTTGCATCTATGTTTATCAGGGATAATTCCCTGTTGTCTTTTTTTATAGTGTCATTGTCTGGTTGTTGTAGCAGGGGAATGCTGGCCTAACAGAATGTATTTGGAAGTTCTCCTTTCTCTTCTATTTTTTTTTTCTCTTTGGAATAATTTGAGGAGAATGGGTATTAACTCTTCTTTAAATGTTTGGCAGAATTCACCAGTAAATCCATCTGATCTAGGAGTTTGTTTGTTGGGAATTGTTTGATTATCTATTCAATTTTGTTACTAGTAATTGGTTTGTTCAGATTTTCTATTTCTTCCTGACTCAGTCTTGGAACATTGTGTTTCCAGAAAGTTACCTGTTTCTTCTAGATTGCTCAATTTGTTGGCATATAACTTTTCATAGCATTCTCTTTTAATCCTTTGTATTCCTGTGGTGTTATTAGTTCTCTTTTATTTTCTTTAAAGATTTATTTATTTATTTATTTATTTATTTATTTATTTATTTGAGAGAGAGCAAGAAAGAGAATGAGCATGGAGAGGGGCATAGGGAGAGAATCTTCAAGGAGCCTCCCCACTGAGCAAGGAGCCCAAAGCAGGGCTCAATCTCATGACCCAGAGATCATGACCTAAGCTGAAGCCAAGAGTTGGATGCTCAACTGATTGAGCCACCCAGATGCTCCAGTTCTCTTTTATTTTTTATTTTATTTTATTTTATTTTAATTATTTTATTTTACTTTATTTTATTTTTTGAGGCTGGCTAAAGGTTTATCAATTTTCTTTTGAAAGAACCAGCTCCTGGCTTCATTGATCTTTTCTATTATTTTATTTTTTAGTCTCCATTTCATTTATTTCTGTTCTAATCTTTATTATTTCCTTTCTTCTACTCACCTTGGACATTGTTTCTGCTTCTTTTTTCTAGTTTCTTTGGGTATAAAGTTAGATTTAGATTTTTTTGTGTGTCTCAAGGTAGGCCTGTATCACTATATATTCCCTCTTAGAACTGCTTTTACTGTTGTCCCAAATATCTGGACCATTATGTTTTCATTTTTATTTGTCTCCATGTATTTTTTCCTCTTTTAAAAAATTTTTAAATTTATTTTTTATTTTTTTACATCTCCATTTTTATTTTTTTAATTGTTATTTAAATTCCAGATAGTTAACATACAGCATAATATTAGTTTCAGCTGTACAATATAATGATTCAGCACTTCCATTTAACACCTAGTGCTCATCACAGCAAGTGCACTCCTTAATTCCCATTACCTATTTTACACATCCCCCCACTCACAGATCTAGAACAAACAATCCTAAAACTTGTATGGAACCCTAAAAGATCCCAAATAGCCAAAGCAACCCAGAAAAAAAAAAGCAAAGCTGGAAGCACAATTCCAGACATTAAGTTATATTACAAAGCTGTACTAATAAAAACAGCATGGTACTGGCACAGAAGTAGACAACAGATCAATGAAACAGAATGGAAAACCCAGAAATGAACCCATAACTATATGGTCAGTTAATCTTATTTCTTATTTGATTTCTTTGTTGACCCTCTGGTTGTTTAGTAGCAGGCTGTTTAGCCTCCATATGTTTGTGATTTCTCCAGTTTTGTGTCTGTGTGATTGAATTCTAGTTTTGTGGCATTGGAACATGTTTGGAAATGATGCATGATATTATCTCAATAGTTTTAAATTTATTGATGCTTGTTTTGTGGCCTAACATGCGATCTATCCTGGATAATGTTCTGTATGACTTTAAAAAGAATGAGCTGTTTTTTTAATGGAATGCTCTATATATTTCTGCTAAGTCCCTGTGGTTAATGTGTCATTCAAAGACACTGTTTCCTTATTGATTTTCTACCTGGATGATTTATCCATTGATGTAAGTGGATAGTAAAGTCCCCCACTAATTATTGTACATCAGTTTCTCCCTTTAGTCTGTTAATATTTACGATCATTATATCCTTTTGTAAGATGGACCTCTTTATCATAATTTTTTGTCTCTTGATACAGTCTTTGTTTTAAAGTCTATGTGATTTCATTCATTTGTGGAATTTAAGAAACAAAACACATGAACATAGGGGAAAAAAGAAAGGCAAACCATAAAACAGACTCTTAACTATAGAGAACAAACTGAGGGTTGCTGGAGGGAGGTGGGGTGAGGGGTTAAATGGGTGATGGGTATTAAGGAGGGCACTGGTTGTGATGTGCACTGGGTGTTGTATGTAAGTGATGAATCACTAAATTGTACACCTGAAACTAATATTAAACTGTATGTTAACTAACCAGAATTTAAATAAAAACTTGAAACTAAAAAAAAAAAAACTATTTTGTCTAATATAAGTATGGCTTTTTTTTTCCACTTCATTTGCATGGAATAGTTTTTTCTATCCCTTCACTTTCAGTCTGCATGTATCTGTAAGTCTGAAGTGAGCCTCTTGTATGCAACATATAGATGGGTCTTCCTTTTTATCCATTCTACCACTCTGTTTTTTGATTAGAGCTTTTAGACCATTTACATTTAAAGTAATTGTTGATAAATATGTACTTATTGCCATTTTGTTCATTGTTTTCTGGGTGTTTTTGTAATTCTCTTCTGTTCCTTTCTACTTCTCATGCTATCTTTCCTTGTGATTGATGACTTTCTTTAATATTATGTTTGGCTTTCTTTCTCTTTATTTTTTGTGTATCTGTTACAAGTTTTGGGTTTGTGGTTACCATGAGGTTCATATATAGCACCTTAAGTATATAGCTGTCTATATTAAGTTGATGGTCACTTAAGTTCAAACACATTCTTTAAAAACGTTTTCATCCCACTCCATGTTTTATGTATATGTTGTCATATTTTGCATCTTTTTATTCATAATTTTCTTCTAATTATGGGCTTTTCTTTTCCACTTAAAGTCTTTTTAACATTTCTTACAAGGCCAGTTTAGTGGTAATGAACTCCTTTAATTTTGTTCTTCTGGGAAAACCTTTATACCTTTTTTTAAATTCTGAAATGATAAACTTGCCAGGTAGTGTTCTTAGTTGTAGCTTTTCTTTTTTTTCTCTTTCAGCTCTGAATATATCATATTATTCCCTTGTGGCCTGAAAAATGAGCTGATAGCTTTATTCAGTTTTTCTTGCACATAACTTTTTACACCTTTCTTGCTGCTTTTAAAATTCTCTTCTTGTCTTTAACTTTGATGCTTTAATTATTAAGTGTTGTGGTGTGGACCTCCTTGAATTCATTTTGTTTGGAACTCTCTGTGCCTCCTAAACTTGTATGCCTGTTTCCTTCTCCAGATTAGGGAAGTTTTCAGCTATTATTTTTTCAAATAGGTTTTCTGCCCCTCCCTGTCTCTCTTTTTTTTCTGGGATCCCTAAATGTAAATGTGTGTTTGCTTGATGTTGTCCAAAAAATTTCTTAACCTATCCTCCTTTTTAAATTTTTTTCCTTGGGGCATCTGGTTGGCTCAGTCAGAAGGCCATGCATCTCTTGATCTTGGAGTCATGAGTTCAAGCTCCATGTTAGTTGTAGAGATTACTTAAATGAATAAATAAATAAAAACTTTAAATAAATAAATAAAATTCCTTTTTCCTTATTGTTGTTCAACTTGGGTGTTTTTATTGTCCTGTTTTCCAGATCACCGATTTGTCCTTCTGCATCCACTAATATACTGTTGATTCCTTGTAGTGTATTTTTCATTCACTTATTGTATTCTTCAACTCTAATTGATTCTTTTTTTATGTTTTCTATATTTTTATTGAAGTTCCTACTGAATCTTACTCTTCTTCCCAGTCCAGTGATCATCTTTATGATCATTACTTTCAACTCTTCATTTAATTCTTTTTCTGAGGTGTTGCCTTGTGCTTGAGTTTGGAGCATATTCCTTTGTCTCTCCATTTTACTTGACTTTCTGTGTTTGTTTATATGAATTACATGGAACAGCTACCTCTAAATTTGAAGGAATGGTCTTGAGTCATGGAGGAATGGTCATGCCCTGTGTAGACTGTGTGCCTGGTGACTTGGCTGGCTGGCTAGAGCAGTATCTGGTGTGGGCTGGAGGTCCCAGGGCAGTGTGATGGGGCTGCCATAGTGGAATGACCAGAGATGAAGTGGGCATGGGCTGGGGCAGTCCTGGGGCTCTCTGTAGAGAGGGTGTCCTGGAAGGACAGCTGAAGCTGAAATGGTGCAAGCTGGGTGTTCCTGGAGCTCTCCATGCAGAAGGCTTTCTGGCAGGACAGCTATAGCCAAAGTAAGTATAGGCTGGGGTGATCCCAGAGTTTTCTGTGCAGAGGGTGCTCTGGGAAGACAGCTGAAGCTGAAACAGGTGCAGTCCAGGGTATTCAAGGGCTCTTGGCACACAGGGCACTCTAGGAGGACAGCTGAAGCTGAAGTGGGTGCGAGCTGTGGTGTCCAGGGGTGCTCAGTGCTAGGGGCACACTGCTTGGGTGACTGGATCCAAGGCCAGCATGGGCCAAGATATCCCAGGGTGCTTCATGCAGGGTCACCGTGGTGGGGTGGCTGGAGCCAAAGCAGATATGAGCCAGGAGGTTCCAGAGTATTCTGTGTTGGGAGTGCCCGAGTAAACTGTCTTGAGCCAAAGTAGTGTGGGCCTGGAGTGTTCTGGGATGCTTTGTGCCTTGGCAAGATGGCTGAAGCTGTAGTGAGCACTGACCAAAGATGTCCCAGTGTGAGCCACCCTGGAGCCACCTTGATGGGATGGTTGGAGCTGGTGTGAGCTAGGGGCCCAGGGCTCACTGAGGTGGCAGGCCAGTATGGAGCTAGAACCCTGCAGTGGAGGGCAAATATGAACTGTGTCACTTGTCAGCCCTTCTATCCTAGAGGGAGTTCTATAAGCTTCCCTGCTTTTTGGTGGAGTTCTAGAGCTGGATCTTTTATATAGTAGTTTAAAAAAAACAAAACAAAACCACAGCTTTTCTTCTGTGTCCCAGGGTAGACAAATCTACTCATAGTCCCTCAGTACTATCCCTCCCCACTATCCCCACAGTTTGCAGCATTGGGGATGAGGGGTTCCCTTCTTTATCATGTCTCTTTCTTGCCATTCTTTGTGTGGTCTATTTTTTGTTGCACAGAAGTTGGTCAGTGAAACTTCAGTTATTTTTCAGGAAGAATTTCTCTGTAAATAAATACAGATTTGGTGTGTCCATGAAGAAGGTGAGTTCAGGGTTTTCCTACATTGTCATCTTGAACCAGACTCCTATTTACTGTGGTATTTCCCTATTGTAGGACATCTTGGTTGTACCCAATTTTGGGGTAATATAAATGAAGTTACTATAAATTGTGTTCAGATTTTTGTGTAAACATGAATTTGCATTTATCTGGGATAAATATCCAGAAGTGCATTTGCTGGGTTATATTATAGCTGCATGTTCAGTGCTTTTTTTTTTTTTTTTTTTTTTTTTTAACAAGCTGCCAACTGTTTTTGAGAATTTCTGTGCCATTTCCATGGGCAGTGTATGACTGACTCAGCTTCTATGCTTCCCTGCTAGCATTTGTTGTTGTCATTATTTTTTCATTTTGGCTTTTCAGAAAGATGTGTAGTGATATCTTGTCATTTTAATTCGCATTTCCTTAATGTTTAATGAAGTTGAACATCTTGTCATGTATTTAGTTTCCATCCACATATCCTTTTCAGCAAAATATTCATGTATTTTGCCCATTTTCTAATTGGAGCTTTGGGGTTTTTTTAACTGTTAATTCTGAGGCTTTTAAAATATATATATTTATATATATATAAAATAGTGTATATATAGTATCTAGTGTATATATAGTATCTAGTATATATATATATACTAGATACTAGACCTTTGTCAGGTAAGTTCTTAGCAAGTCTTTTCATCCTCATCACAGAGTCTTTTACAAGTTGAAGTTTTCCATTTTGATTAATATTTGAATGTTAATCCAACCACTTTCTGGGTTATACCTCATTTGTTTGTGATGTATTATCCTTTTTTTTTAAATAAAATGTTGGGTTCAATTTGACAATATTTTGTTAAAGATATTTTCATTTATCCTAATGAGTGATATTGGTATGTAGTTTTCTCTTAATGTCTTTGTTAAGCTTGTTACCAGAGTAAAGCTGGCCTCATAAAATGAATTAGGGTGTGTTCTTTGCTTTATTTTCTCATAAAGTTTGGGTATCTTTAGTATTAATTTTCACCATATATTGATTGAATTCACCAATGAAACTCTGTGAAAGATATTGTGGGATGCCTAAGAATTCTTTAGCAGAGAGTGTTCATGGTTTTCATCAGATTTTTCAGAGGATTTCTTCTGTGTTCTCTAAATTGTTAAGATCTACTCATTTATGGATTTATACATATAAATAGCTGATTCTGGCATATGGTTTTGGCTTGTTTATCTTGTGGAGTTGGGAGAAATAGGCTTTGATAAAAGAATTTTTATAAGTGGTGATGTTCCCCTAGACTTCTAATTAAGTGTGGTTAAATGCCTTTGATAATTTTATCTAGCAAGTAATAATACATTTTCACTCTGGAATATTTTGAAAATTCCTAAAACAAATTCTCTGGAGGCCTCCACCAGGTTTGTGGAAGTTAAGGTAAAAACTTTTGACCTTATGCTTCAAAACTTTTCCTCTTTCCTTGAAAGTGTATGTTCTGTTACCTTTCAAGGGAAGCTGAGGAAGAAAAAAAAAAAAAACATCCTTGGGGTGCCTGGGTGGCTCAGTCGGTTAAGCGGCTGCCTTCGGCCCAGGTCGTGATGCCAGGGTCCTAGGATCAAGTCCCACGTCGGGCTCCCTGCTGAGCGGGGAGCCTGCTTCTCCCTCTCCTTCTACCTGCTGCTCCCCCTGCTTGTACTCTCTCTCTCTAATAAAAAATAAAAAATCTTAAAAAAAAAAAAGAAAGAAAAACATCCTAATATGAGAAAGAACAACCTGATGTTGGGAGTGATGTGCTGTTGGTGGGGTTCTCTCTGACTGCAGAGTGGTGAGGGTCATGAGTTTGTTACAATAATAAGGTTTAAGGCCTTTCTCTACAATCCTGAAACACTCTCTCTCCTAATGCTTCTCCTGAATCATTGCTCATCTCCCTTATATATGAGGTGTTGGCATATAGAGAGAGCTGAAGGTTGAGTAGACAGATGTTATTTCTTCTTAACTCTTCATGGAATAGTCCCACTCAGGGTAAGAACTGACATCCGTGGGGAAAAAAAAAAAAAAACCCCAAAAACCAAAACACTGCCCATTGGTCACAATTCTATTCCATGAATGACTTGGGAAAAGCAGTACTGCCCCTAGATGGTAGAGGTATAGCTTCATAGGGCTAAGTAAAGTAGTAGCTCCTTATAGTGAATTCCCCACTCCCACCAACCCTGACAACCCCCATCCCACTTGAGGGTGCTGCCTGTTTTAGACAGATGCTACAAATATGATGAAAGAAAAATAAGCAAACATGCCAGCTTTTATTTAAAAACAACCCAAGAGGATAACAGTAAAAATGAGGGGAATGTGGCAGCAGAGGAATATCTACATTCATGGGTCTGTGTTTGTAGCATGCATGATCTCAAATCGTGGAATTTCTGTGTGTATTATATCCTTTCCTATGAAAGAAAGCAGAGGGTCAGCGGTCCTGGGAGAACCTTGACGTTAGAAAACCTAGGAATTCTCCTGATTTATCAGAAAAGGGAGACAGTTTAGAAGGGAAAAAAAATCAAGAGAGTTAGAGTTTGGGACATTGCTGTCACCCAAAACACCTTGTAAAAGAATGCAGAGTTTTCCTGAGTGGGGTCTTCCAAGATTCACAGGGAGCAGCAGGTTGGCTTGGCAGGCCACTGTCTTCAGATTGGCTCTGCATAATATCAGTCAACACAACAAAGATCACAGGTTCCTCATCTGGATCATTGGCAGCCTGTAGAAAGATAGGAAATATCCTCACTCTAGTAGTCCCTACCAGCCATGTCATTTCTTTCTTAACTGAGACCTGGGAAAGACACCCAGGGTCCTTCCTTAAGTGATGTCACAGTGTGTATACAAGGCCAGGTCTAGGGTTGAAGTCTGTACTAAGAAATAAGATAGAGACATATATCCACTCTTTCCTTCTACCATCAGATTCTTAAACTATGAGATCCTTTTTGCACACCCCACCCTTGTTTGAGAGTGGGTTATTTTTATTTGAAAATTATCCTTAGAAAACACAACCTGGCCAGTAGATGCATCAATTGAGTTTAAATCTCCTAAATAATGTAATTATTGCACTTAATAGCTTCATCCTACTTCTATACTCCTAAGTTATTAGGAAAAGTCCTCATGCCATTTCCACTGCCACAGATCCTATTCTGAAAAATAAGTAGAAATGCCAATTTCTTTGTCTTTATTAAAATAGAAAACATTTTTTGGGACAACTGTGGGATCTGTCCCAACAAATTGAATAATTCTATGATAAAATAAATCATTGTTAGTGTTCATCCAGGCAACCCATGACTCTTCAAGTGATCTAAAATGCCACTGCCAGATGCAGACAGCCTTTCTTGTATTTGCTCCTTCGTTTGTTAACAAATGTTCTTTTTCTAAAAGATTTTATTTATTTATCTGAGAGAGAGAATGGGAGACAGAGAGCATGAGACGGGGAGGATCAGAGGGAGAAGCAGACTCCCCGCTGAGCAGGGAGCCCGATGTGGGACCCGATCCTGGGACTCCAGGATCATGACCTGAGCCGAAGGCAGTTGCTTAACCAACTGAGCCACCCAGGTGCCCCTGTTAACAAATGTTTATTGAGTGCTTACCATGTGACTCTCTCATTGTGAGAGCCAAAAGTCTGTTTTCTGTTGTTGAGTAAATTTAAATGTCTGAGGTAATTGAGAGGATTGAAGATTTCCCCCATGCTTACTGAATTTACTTTATTAATTGTCTATTATTTCCATTTTCCCATATATATATTTTTTGTCCACTTCATTTGTAATGTGTTGCATACACCAGACCTCCTCTGTCTAAGTGCTTCTCTATTCTTCAATCTTGTCTGGTTCAGCTGACTCTTTTAAGGTATCTCCTGGACCGTGACTGCACTGGCAGTGTTGATCTTGACCTATCCAGCTGTCCTTTCTCTCTGTTCCATTCCTTTCTGTACACATAGTGACTCTCCACAATTTTGGAACATATTTAGCTAAATTCCAAGGTTTATCTTGTATTTAAACAGTGGCATGCCATTTTTCTCCAATAGGACAAATTAAAGGAGAAAATGGAGAACTAATCTGTTCAAATCTTTCTCTTACTCACTGTGTATAAGTACACAACTATAAAATTCAGGTCACACAATATAAAATTTAAAAATTTCCACAAATTAAAAAACTAAAACATTACACCTTAAGTTAAAAGATAAAGAGCTCAGCTTAACCATTGTGCTTCTCTGTCCCCTTCTCTTAACCTGTAGTTCTATACCTTGGAGGTCCATGAATTGCATGGATGTCCTCTCCCTCCAGTTCCTGAAACATAAGACACTGATTAAGTCTTTTCCTTTAATTCCATGTACTTTGCTTGTTGCTCAGTTTTACCTCCTATGTTATATTTGAGCTCCAGGAAGTCAAGAAAATGAGGAAGCACAAAGTATAATAATGAGTCTTTTTGACAAAAAATTGCTACCGAAGTCAGGAAATAAGAGTTCCCAGGGTGTGGCCAATCACAAACAGCACCTTGGATAAAACAATATCACATCTTCTAGCCCTTGCAACTAACTGCAAGAATAACTGGGTTGCCACACTTACACACATATGTAAACATGCATTCATATTGACACAAGTCCTGTTAGTAGAAGATACAAGAAAAAGTAGCAAAATCACACAAATATTAGTGAAATGATAATAAGACACTCTCAATCAGTGAGGAGAGTAGGCATTATTTTGGTGAATAGTTTTGTAACAACTGTTGAACTTATTTGATTAAGGTGACTTCCCAAAGCCATGAGATGAACCCAAATGTCCATCATGATTAAAATATTGTTTAATAATTGAAATCTCAGTTTTTAGAGGTGCACAGCAGAAACAAGAGAAGAAACTGTACCAATATCTTAACAGTGTTTCAGTTTGGGCATATGTTGGTAAGGGGAATACACCATTTGTGTCTTCCAATTTAAACTTTTCTATGTTTTCCTAACAAAAAGGAAAAATAGAATTGTCACATCTTTCATAGGTGAAGGTGACTTAAAATTTTAAAGATATTTTTCCATATTTTCCAGTTTTATAAAAAATTACCATCTCTTGTCTTTTTGAAAAGGAGAATCTTTATTAAATCATGGATATACAGAAAAAAGTGTAGGTAATTAAACAAAAATCACTTGAATTACCCTGTTCAATAGTATCATTATTAACCTTTTTTACTGCCTTATTGCCCCTCTGTATTGTGTGTGTGTGTGTGGTGTGATAAAATTTTATACATTGAGATATTAATGCATATATAACATAAAAAGCATTTTTGAGGTTTTTTGCAAATATAATTCATTTACTTGCCCTCTTCCCATCAAATCAAGTCTCTTTTGTGATACAACGCCGTATATTGTGGGTGTCAGAAAAGAAGCAAATGCCTTAGAAATCATGAGAATAAATAAACATGTCAACATAACTAGAATTTTCAATTCCCATCCAGTGTCCTTCTCAAGTGATACCTGTTAGAAACTAGGTAACAATGGGAACCCTGAATGTGGGGGGTGGAAACTCCCCTGGGGCCTCCTATCTAATATCTGGGGTCTAGGGTCCCTGGTAAGGCAATGATTTCTTACCAGTGTCTTCACCATTTATAGGCATGATAATTAGTAAATATAGCCAGCTTTTTCCCGAGCTCTTGTATGGGTCTGAGAAAAATTGGAAAGGAAAGTCAGAATTTATTAAACCAATGCTCTTGTAATGTGGACCTGTTGTTTCCCCAGAGGTGTATCCATGACACTGTAAGACTCTTGGCCCCTCACAAAGCTTGGGTATTATAGGGGCCATTGCAGAAGTTTAGGCTGCTGATTATGCTGGTTGTAGTGCTGTGTGTCAGATTTGCCAAGGCCTGAAAACACTTCTAGATCACCTTCAATTTAAACTAGTTTGGGTGCCATGCAACCAGAACAGGCTGTGGCTGACACCAAGGCTTTCTAGATCAGACATGGCTCATAGGCTTATAAGACTGCATCAGCAAAACATATATCCCTGCCTGGGGCTATAGCATACCTGTGGGATCTCACAGCTGACAGTATTGTGTAGCCTGGGCTGACCAACATTCAGGGTTTTAAATTTCACCTAATTCTTTTGGGTCATGTTTCACCCCTGGCTTTCTCCATGCCTGGAATATCCAAGTCCATAGCTTCACTAAATAAATCTCTCCAGAAGGTAAACCTCCCATGTTCTTCTGGGAGGAGCAGAGAAAAGCAGTTTTCTGGCTGAGTGGGTCACAGAATGGATCTTAAATTTAATAAATTTTGAAACAATAAATTTATTAATTTATTTTTAATAAATAAATTTATTTTGAAACAATTCTGTGGTTTTTATACTTACCCTCGACTAAAGATACCTAGTGCCTCCACTTCCTCAGCATTTCTGAGGTATTCTGACTCCAATCTGCTTGCTCCTTATTGGTGGTAGAAGAACACTGCATCATAATGGGCCTACTAGGGAGGACACAAAAGTAACTATCAGGAAAGATGGGTCCCTGTGTCAGTATCATTAGAGTTTTAGTTTAGTTTTTTCCCTATTCTCTGGCCTCTTCTGTAAAACAGAATAAAACATAACCCTGTCACACACCTAGAAATGTTGTAAGGTGTAAGGAGATCCCACGTGTGAAAGCCCTCTATGTTTACAGAAGGGAACAAAAGTTGAATGTTGTCACCATCAGCAATAAGTGACACACAAAGACAGAGATTTAAACATATCAATTGAACAGTGCTTATTCTTCATAGTTTAAATAATCCACTGTTGGGTTGAGACAGGTGTCTGTACCACAGGATTCCTATATGATATCACTACCCCTTTTGTTCTTAACTTATGCACCAGTTTATTGGCAGTGTCCCCCAGGCCCCCCAGCTGAGTGACATCCCATGGAGTACACCTATCTTTTCCTAATGTCTCTTTATTTTAACCTAGCATATGCATGTATCCATAACAATTGTTTTTTAAGTTATTTAAATTCCAGTTAGTTAACATACAGTGAAATATTAGTTTCAAGTGTACAATACAGTAATTCAACATTTCCACACATGACTCTGTGCTCATTACAGTAAATGCACTCCTTAATCCCCACCACCTATTAACCCATCCCCCACCCACCTCCCCTCTGGTAACCATCAGTTTGTTCTCTATAGTTAAGAGTCTGTTTCTTGGTTTGCCTCCTTTTTTCCCTTTGCTCATTTGTTTTGTTTCTTAAATTCCACATACGAGTGAAATCATATGGTATTTGTCTTTCTCTGACTGACTCATTTCACTTAGCATAAGAATCTCTAGTTCCATCCATGTCATTGCAAATGGCAAGACTTTAGTCCTTTTCATGGCTGAGTAATATTCGTGTGTGTGTGTGTGTGTGTGTGTGTATCACATCATTTTTTTTCCTTGGGTCTAGTGTTAGGGTTAGGATTAGGGCCAGGGTTATGGTTATGGTTATGGTTATGGTTAGGGCCAGGGTGAGATTATTTGCCTTGTATTCTGCAGTTTAGAGACATCTCCAGAGGTTTACGCTTAGGTTTAGGGTTAGGGGTTAGGCATTAGAGGTTATGGGTTAGTGTTAGTGCTAGGGTTAGGGTTAGGGTATGTGCCTGGCATCCTGAAGTTCAGAGACTTCTCCAGAGAATAAAATGCCAGACTTCTGCTGGGGTGAGAATAGACATGGCAGCCATCTACTGAGCTGAGACAAGGAGGGGATTTGTGGCTTTAAATACTCTTTAAATAGATATTCAATTCTTCCTACTGTTTTTATCTCTCCCTTCACACCCTTTTCCAGAAATATTTCAAATTCTTAAATGTTTGGGATCTTCTCTGATATAACTAGACTGCTTCTTATCTTTTCTTATGGTACGTTCAGGAACCCACTTTCTCAGATCTAGAGTTATGGTTAGGGTTAGGCTTAAGGTTAAGGTGAGGATGAGGATATGTGCCTTGTATTTTGCAGTTCAGAGACCTCTCCAGAGGGTTAGGGTTAGGGTTAAGGTTAGTGGTTAGAGGTTAGGGGTTAGGATTAGGGTTAGAGTTAGGGTTATGGTATATGTCTGGCATCCTACATTTCAGACTCCTCTCTGGAGTATAAAACCCTAGCTTTCTGCTAGGGTGAGAATAGACATGGCAGCTCTCTACTGAGCTGAGGCAAGGAGGTGTTTGGGGGCTCTTAATACTCTTTAAATAGATGTTCAATTATTCCTTCTATTTTTATCTCTACCTTCACACCTGTTTTCAGAAATATTATGTATTCTTAAATGTTTGGGGTCTTCTCCTAGGCTGCTTCTCAGCTTTTCTTTTTTTTCATTTCTTAACGTTTTTATTTAAATTCCAGTTAGTTAACATATAGCATAATATTAGTTTCAGGTGTACATTATAGTGATTCAACACTTCTATACAATACCCAATGCTCATCACAGCAACTGCTTTCCTTAATCCCCATTACCTATTCAATCCATCTCCCTACCAACCTCCTCCCCAGCAACCATCAGTTTGTTCTCTATAGTTAACAGTATGTTTCCATTCTTGAGAAGATACTAAACCTTTAAGAATTAGTAATATGTTTGAAAATGGGTGTGGAGGTAGAGAAAAAAACAGAAGCAACAATTGAATATCTCTTTAAAGAACATTTTGATGCCCAGTTCTCCTCCTTACCTCAGCTCAGTAGATAGCTGCCATGTCTGTTGTTACCCCAGCAGACATCTAGGGTTTTATTCTCTGGAGAGATCTCTGAATTACAGGATACCAGGCACATACCCTAACCCTAATCCTAGGCCTAACACTAAGCATAACTATAACCCATAACTCCTAACGTCTAACCCCTAAACCTACCCTAATGCTACACTAAACCTAACACTCTAGAGAGATCTCTGAACTGCACATAGCCTCACCCTGGCCCTAGAACTAACCCTAACCCTAACACTGGCCCTAGCTCAAATGCTAACCCTAGATCTGAGGGGGAAAAAAAAGAAGATGTGGTATATATATGTATATATATAAATACACACAATGGAATATTATTCAACCATAAAAAGAGTGAAATCTTGCCATTTGCAACTACATGGATGGCACTAAACAGTATTATTCTAAGTTAAATTGGTCAGAGAAAGACAAATATCATATGATATCACTCATATGTAGTATTTAAGAAACAAAACAAATGAACAAAGGGGAAAAAAAGCAAGAGGCAAACCATGAAACAGACTCTTAAATATAGAGAACAAACCAATGGCGACCAGAGAGTAAATGGGTGGAGGAATATGTTAAATAAGTGATGGGAGATTAAGGAGTGCACTTGTGATGAGCCCTGGATGTTGTATTGAAGTGTGAATCACTATATTATACACCTGAAATGAATGTCACACTATATGCAAACTGGAATTTAAATAAAAACTTAAAAAAAAAAAGACTGTGTTTCTTGGTTTGCCTCTCTTTTTTTCCTGTTTGCTCATTTGTTTTATTTCTTATATTCCACATATGAGTGAAATCATATGGTATTTGTCTTTCTCAGACTGATTTATTCCACTTAGCATAATACTTTCTAGCTCTGTCCACGTCATTGCAAGTGGCAAGATTTCACTCTTTTTTTATGACTGAGTAATATTCCATTGTATTTATATACCATATCTTCTTTATCCATTCATTAGTTGGTGGACTCGAGCTGTTTTCAAAATTTGGCTATCATAGATAATTCTGCTATAAACATCAGGGTGCATGTATCCCTCTGAATTAGTATTTTTGTATTCTTTGGGTAAATACCTATTAGTGCAATTGCTGGATTATGGGGTAGTTCTATTTGGAAAGACATTCCATACTCATGGATTGGAAGAAAAATATTGTTAAAATGTCTCTACTACCCAAAGCAGTCTACACATTTAATGCAATCCCTATCAAAATACCAACAGCACTTTTCACAGAACTAGAGCAAACAATCCTAAAATTCGTATAGAACCACTTAACACCCTGAATAGCCAAAGCCATCTCAGAAAGCCGGAGCATCACAATTCTGGACTTCACATCATATTACACAGCTGTAGTGATCAAAACAGTATAGTACTGACACAAAAATAGACACATAGATCAATGGAACAGAATAAAAAACCCAGAAATGAACCCACAACCCTATAGTCAGTCTTTGACAAAGCAGGAAAGAGTATCCAGTGGGGAAAAGACAGTCTCTTCAATAAACAGTGTTGGGGAAATTGGACAGCAACATGCAAAAGAATGAAACTGAAACACTTTCTGACACTATACACAAAATAAATTCAAAATGGATGAAAGACCTAAATATGAGACAGGAAACCATCAAAATCCTAGAGGAGAACACAAGCAGTAACCTCTTTGACATCAGCCAGAGCAACTTCTTTCTAGATATGTCTCCTGAGGAAAGGGAAACAAAAGCAAAAATAAACTATCAGGACTTTATCAAATAAAAAGCTTCTGTTGTTTCCTATCTTGTTAATTTTAGCCATTCTAACTGGTGCAAGGTGGTATCTCATTGTGGTTTTGATTTGTATTTCCCCGATGGCTAGTGACGTGGAACATTTTTTCATGTGTCTGTTAGCCATTTGTATGTCATCTTTGGAGAAGTGTCTGTTCATGTCTTCTGCCTGGATTATTTTTTTCTGGGTGTAGATAGTTTGAGAAGTTCTTTATAGGTCTTGGATACCAGCCCTTTATCTGTTATGTCATTTGCAAATATCTTCTCCCATTGCATAGGTTGTCTTTTAGTTTTGTTGAGTGCTTGCTGTGCAGAAGCTAGCTTGATGAAGTCCCAGTAGTTCATTTTTGCTTTTGTTTCCCTTGCCTTTAGAGATATGTCTTGCAAGAAGTTATTGTGTCCAGGGTCAAAGAGGTTACTGCTTGTGTTCTCCTCTAGGATTTTGATGGATTTCTGTCTCACATTGAGGTCTTTCATCCATTTTGAGCTTATCATTGTGTATGGTGTAAGAGAATGGTCCAGTTTCATTCTTCTGCATGTGGTTGTCCAATTTTCCCAACACCATTTGTTGAAGAGACTGTTTATTTTCCCCCCATTGGATATTTTTTCCTGCTTTGTCAAAGATTAGTTGACCATAGAGTTGAGGGTCCATTTCTGGGCTCTCTATTCTGTTCCATTGATCCATGTGTCTGTTTTTGTGTCAGTCCCATACTGTCTTGATGAGTACAGTTTTGTCATGTAGCTTGAATTCAGGTATTGTGATGCCCCCAGCTTTGGTTTTCTTTTTCAACATTCCCCTAGCAATTTGGGGTCTTTCTTGGTTCCATACAAATTTTAGGATTGTTTGTTCCATCTCTGTGAAAAGTGTCAATGGTATTTTGATAGGGATTATATTGAACGTGTAGATTGTTCTGGGCAGCATAAACATTTTGACAATGTTTATTCTTCCAATCCATGAGCATGGAATATTTTTCCATTTCTTTGTGTCTTCCTCAATTTCTTTCATAAGTATTCTGTAGTTTCTAGAGTACAGATCCTTTACCCCTTTGGTTAGGTTTATTCCTAGGTATCTTATGGTTTTTGGTGCAATTATAAATGGGATCAATTCCTTAATTTCTCTTTCTTCAGTCACATTGTTAGTGTATAGAAATGCAACTGATTTCAGTGTATTGATTTTGTATCCTGCCACATTGCTGAATTGCTGTATGAGTTCTAGTAATTTGGGGGTGGAGTCTTTTGGGTTTTCCACATAAAATATCATGTCATCCGTGAAGAGAGAGAATTTGACTTCTTCTTTGCCAATTTGAAAGACTTTTATTTCTTTTGTTGTCTGATTGCTGAAACTAGGACCTCTAGCCCTATGTTGAACAATAGTGGTGAGAGTGGGCATCCCTGCCATGTTCTGAACCTTAAGGGAAAAGCTCTCAGTTTTTCTCCATTGAGAATGATATTCGCTGTGGGCTTTTCATCGATGGCTTTTATGAAAACAGATTTTGGCAAAGGTGTGGAGAAAGGGGAACCCTATTACACTGTTGGTGAGAATGCAAGCTGGTACAGCTTTTCTCTTTTCCAGAGAAAACAGTATGGAGGTTCCTCAAGATGTTAAAAATAGAGTGACCCTATGACCCAGCAATTGCACTACTAGGTATTTACCCCAAAGACACAGATGTAGTGAAAAGAAGGGGCACATGCACCCCAATGTTCTTAGCAGCAATGTCCACAATAACCAAACTGTGGAAGGAGCCGAGATGTCCTTCAACAGATGAATGCATAAAGATGTGGTTCATATATACAATGGAATATTACTCAGCCATCAGAAAGGATGAATACCTACCATTTGCATCAACGTGGATGGAATTGGAGGGGATTAAGCTAAGTGAAATAAGACAGAGAAAGACAATTTTCATATGGTTTCCATATGTGGAACATAAGGAATAACGCAAAGGACCATAGGGGAAGGGAGGGAAAACTGAATGGGAAGAATCAGAGAGGGAGACAAACCATGAGAGACTCTGGACTCTGGGAAACAAACTGAGAGTTGCAGAAAGGAGGGGGGGGGGGGGATGGGGTTACTGGGTGATGAGTATTAAGGAGGGCATGTATTGTTATGAGCACTGGGTATTATACACAACTAATGAATCATTGAACATTACATCAAAAACTAATAATGTACTATATGTTGGCTAACTGAACTTAATTAAATAGAAAAGAAAGAAAAAGAAAAAATAAAAATAAAAAGCTTTTGCACAGTAAAAGGAAATAAGCAACAAAACTAAAAGGTAACCTATGGAATGGGAGAAGATATCTGCAAACAACATATCTGACAAAGAGTATCCAAAATATATGAAGAGCTTATACAACCCAACACCCAATACAAATAATCTAATTAAAAATGGGCAGAAAATATGAATAGACATTTTTCCAAAGAAGACATCTAGGTGGCAAATAGGCATGTGAAAAGATGCTCAACATCACTCATTATCAAAGAAATGCAAATCAAAACTACAATGAGATATCACCTCACATCTGTCAGAATGTCTAAAATTAACAATACAAGGAACAACAAGTGTTGGCAAGGATGTGGAGAAAGGGGAACTCTCTTGCACTGTTGGTGGGATTGCAAACTTGTGCAACCACTGTGGAATACAGTATAGAGGTTCCTCAAAAAGTTAAAAATAGAACTACCCTACTATCCAGAACAATTGTTAATACAAAGAAAAACCTCATAAGCTGTGATAAAATACAAAACATCATGTGATGGTTAATATGTCAAGTTACTTAGGCCATGGTATCTAGATATTTGGTTAAATAGTATTGTAGACATTTATGTGAAGGTAATTTTTAGGTTAGATTAACATTTAAGTCAGTAAACTTTGAGCAATGTAGATTACCCTCCATTACGTGTGTGGGCCTCATCCAATCAGTTGGAGACCTTAACTGGAAAAAAAAAAAATGAAAAGACTGACTTCCCCTGAGGAAGAAGGAATTCTGCCTGTAGACTGCTTTTGGACTCAAACTGCGATTCTTCCCTTGGTCTCCAACCTGCCAGCATACTTGAATTTACCAGGCCTCATATGTGTGAATAAATTCCTTAAGATTTCTCTCTCTCTCTCTTTCTCTCCCTATATAGCAGAGAGAGAGACAGAGATACAGAGAGACAGAGACAGAGAAACTATTTTTATTTTTCTAGGATCCTTGACTAATACAGACCACAATTCCTGACTTGCATAAATGAACTGTTAAATACACTTCTTGGTCTTTTATATTCATATAAATTGTCCTTCAGTAGCTTGCACAATGGAAGTAAATTCTGTGGTAATATGGATTTTTGATGATAATCTTTCTCTATAGGTGATAGATTCTTGGAGCCAACATCCCCAAAATATAGCTTCGGTTTGACTTAACATATGGATAGCTATGTCTACTTTTATCCTCTTATGATTGTAGCAATCAAATGTTCTTATACTCAACAGTCATTGAATGTTTCCTAACATATGACTCTGGATTAAGAATACCTGCACATTGCATCAAAAACTAATGATGTACTGTACAGCAGATAACTGAACATAATTAAAAAATGAAGAAAAAAAAGAATACCTGCATTTTCTTACTGAAAAATCAATCTCAGACATGAACATGATCTCATATCTTTTCATTCTTTAAAAAAATTCAGAACTATAGCAACAGTCGAAGAGGACAGAGTGACAATCCTCCTATAATTGACCTCTTGGATATAATCCCTGTTTCCTCTATCTTGGTGTATTGCTGTATAAAGTGTCTGGCACATAGTAAGCCTTCAACAAATATTGTTCCCTTCCAGTCCTGTCTTGGCATGTCCTCTAAAGGGACATTCACACTTTCGTCTGAATGAAATACCAGATTTAGCAAAGAGAACACTTCAAAATGTAAACGTAAGAAGTGAAGTAAACACGTGTTAACATACTTGTCCCTCTGGCAGGCACTAGGTGTCCCAAGACAGAACTGCTTTAAAGAAGCCCACAGCTTGATGAGTATTCCTAAATCCTGTCTTCTTTCCCAGCTCTCCTTTCAAGGCAGAGTAATGATTCCCTACTGTATTCCACTACAGGGAGGATGAGTATATAGAATATCATTTCACTTTCTCCCAGATAAAAGAAACTCAGTCTCAGACAGGCTATTCAAACCTGCACTTAAAATGAAGACTCATCTGTAGATATAAATATGTCTCCAAACTATGTCATGTGTCAAATCAAGAGCAGGTCTCAGAACTTTGGTTTTCTTTGCATATTGCATAAATGTGAAAAGGAGAAGTAAAACACATTACATGGTATTGAGTAGAGGAAATAGATTCTATCTACTCTGACATTATTTCACTTTAGTTGTTCTGCTTTGGGTGTTTGCCATGTGCCAGGCACGTTGCAATCTCCTTTTCCTGCATGACCTCATTGACTTTTCACAACAACCTATTGTAGTGGGTGTTAGTACCCTTATTTTCCTAAAGAATAAGCTAAGTTCATGTCAGTAAGGCAATTTGCCCAAAGTCACCCACATTTAGGAAATGTCTGAGCCAGGAACTAAGAATTTTTTTACCTGCATGTTCTATGCACTTTCTTCTATGATATGCTGCTTAAAAACCACATAAGTCCATATGATAACCAGGTGAGACCTCTTAGTCCAAGGAGACATATGGGTTCTCCATCATCACCATTAGCAAGAAGTGGTGTCAAGTGGGAGTCACACATGTGTGCATGATTCACTGTGGTGAGAGAAAAGGTGGCATGCTTTTGGCACTGCCAGTAGCCCTTGGGGCCATAGGTTCAGGGAAAAGGCCATTTTTTTCTTGAAATGTGATATCATCAAGATAACTAAAAGTTGAAAAGAGTAATAATACAGAGTATTCTTCTTTTTTAAAGAATTTTAATAGAAATAGATTTAGAATTTCATCATTTGGAAGAAAGTTAACTCACAGATTCTGGCATTTCCATCCTGATAAACTACCTGACTACTTGAAGTTTTCTTTAGAATTAACTGCTAATAATTTCCCAGAGAGTCAGTACAGTGTAGTGTTTGTATGCACAAATGATGGAGCTGGGATTCTTGGGCTGAAATCTCAGGCTCTGGCACTTAATCAGTTGTGTGGCTTGGCAAATTACTTATTTATCCACTCTCTGTTTCTTCATCTCCAAAATAAGGATCCTACATTGCAGGATTTCTGTGGGGATAAAATTAATAAATACACACTGAGTGTTTATTAGAGTGATATAAAAATATTAGGTTTATCAAATGCATCTACATTATCTATTGATATGTATAGTTCACCAAGTGAATTACCTTGTACGATTTCAAAATGCTATATCATGCATTGATTTGACAATAATTTATTTTGCACTAATATGATTTATCTGGTATTCTGGTGTTAGAATAAAATAGTAAACAAAGCTGGCACTCTTGAACATTGGCCTTTGGGAGCATTCAGGGGAAGGAGCCAGTTTTATTGAGGATGGCCTCAGGACTCAGGATATCAACACAGCTCAATACAACAGATACTTTTTGAGGTCCTCTATGTTTTAGGCATCCTTCTAAGCATGTGAGGTAGAGCATAAAACAAAACAGACACATGTAATTGCCCTTATATTCTAATGAAGTGAAAGAGAAGCCAAAACAAAATAAATCAGTAAAGGGGCTATTAGAGGATAATAAATGCTATGGGGAAAAAAACATTTAACTTTCTATATGTAGAAAATTGTAACTTCAAAAATCCCATTGGGATCTTTGCCAGTTTGGTCACAGAGTGTACACCTCTGCTGGATAGTTTAAGGCAGCAGTGTGATGAAACAATGAAAAGAACCATAAATGTGAAAGTATACATGGCTGCTAAACATCTACTAAGACCTATGCTTTACATCCTATAAGAGCAGTGTCCTTTGAATGGCTTCTCAACTATTTGTTTGACCCATCAGAAAAGATCACTAGATCATTTCCAAGAAATCATATAAACTTTATGAAACAGCTTGTCTCCTATTCTGAACTACCTGCAATGAAAAGTAAATGTACTTATATAAGGTTCTCAAAGTGAAATGTTCTTGGGATAGTGATGTCACCAAGAAGACTGACTAGTAAACTCCAACTCTTTACTGCCATATAGAAATACTAAGTAACAATAACATACAGACCAAAGTATCTTTACGGGAACTCTAGAAATTCCTTAGAGTTGCAACAACCAAGTGAACCCCCAAGTAAGAAAAAGTTCCCCTCAAAATCATAAGAAAATCTATGGCATTTTTTTCTCATCCTTGATAAACCTCCTCCACAGTACTGTGCAATGTGAATAGGAGGGAGTCTCCCAGATTCTCATAAAAAGATTATGAGGCATATGAAGAAACAGGAATACATGGCCCATTCAAAAGAACAAAATAAGTCTCCAGAAACTGACCCTAAAGAAACACAGGCCTAAGTCTTACTTGATAAAGATTTTAAAACAACTGTCTTGAAAATGCTTGGCAAGCTAACAGAGAACACAAATAATATATGAACAAAATAAGGGTATCATCAAAGAGAAAAATTACTTAAAAGAGAACCAAGGAATGCCTGGGTGGCTCACTCAGCTGTGTTTGCCTTCTGCTCAGGTCATGATCCCAGGGTCCTGGGATTAGGTCCTGCATTGGGCTCCTTGCTCAGCAGGGAGCCTGCTTCTCCCTCTGCCTGCCACTCCCCCTGCTTGTGCTTCTCTGCTTCTCTCTCTCTGACAAATCAATAAATAAAATATTTTAAAAAGAAAAAAAAATAAATAAGAGAACCAATTGGAGTGCCTGAGAGGCTCAGTCAGTTAAGCATCTGACTTTTGATTTCAGCTCAGGTCATGATCTCTGGGTCATGAGCTTGAGCCCCGAGGCTGCTTAAGATTCTCTCTCTCTCCCACCCCATTAGCACACACACATGCACTATCTCTCTTTCTCTCGAAAGAAAGAAAGAAAAACAAGAGAACCAAAAAACAAAAAATTCTGGACCTGAAAAATACAATAATTAAATTTAAAAATTCACTCGAGGCCCTCAACAGTAGACTCAGACAGGAATGTTAAAGGAACACTGAACTTGAAGATAGGTCATTTGAAATTATCAAGCCCAAGGAGTAAAAACAACAAAAAATAAAATACAGTAAAAAAAAAAAAAGCCTAAGGGACTTACAAGACCCCATGAAATGGATGAATATATACATCATGGAAGTTCCAGAAGGAGGGAGGGAGGAAGGGAGGGGGAGAGAGAGAGAGAGAGAGAGAGAGAGAATAGAGAATAGAGAACGTATTTGAAGAAATAATGGCCAAATTTTCCCAAATTTGAGTAAAGACATGGATGTATAATTACAGGAAACTCAACAAACCACAAGTACGATAAATGAAATAAGACCCCACTGAAAAAAATTATAATCAAACTTTCAAAAGTCAAAGGCAAAGAAAGAATCTTTAAAGCAGTAAGAGAAAAGTAACTTGTCACTTACAAAGGATTTTTAATGAAATTCCCAGAAAATTTCTCAGTAAATACCTTGCAGGAGAGAAATAGTGGGATGATAGGGGCGCCTGGGTGGCTCAGTCATTATGCGTCTGCCTTCGGCTCAGGTCATGATCCCAGAGTCCTGGGATTGAGCCCCTCATCAGGCTCCCTGCTCTGCAGGAAACCTGCTTCTCCCTCTCCCACTTCCCCTGCTTGTGTTCCCTCTCTTGCTGTGTCTCTCTCTGTCAAATAAATAAATAAAATCTTTAAAAAAAAAAGAAATAGTGATATGATAAATTTTAAGTGATAAAAAAAATAGTCCACTCAAAATTCTATATCTGGTAAAACTGCCTTTGAAAATGAGGAAGAAATCAAGACATCCCCACATTAAAAAAAAAAAAGCTGACAGTGTTTATTACCACTGGGCCTGTCCTATAAGAAATGCTAAAAAGAATCATTTAAGGAGAAAAAGAAAACACTAGACAGTAAGTCAGAGCCATGCAAAAATATAAAGTTGTCCAGTAAAGGTAAGTATATGGACACATATAAAACAAATACTGTGTAACTTT
Source organism: Mirounga leonina (assembly GCF_011800145.1). Taxonomy (NCBI): domain Eukaryota; kingdom Metazoa; phylum Chordata; class Mammalia; order Carnivora; family Phocidae; genus Mirounga; species Mirounga leonina. The sequence continues at coordinate 105,210 of NW_023270747.1, read as the reverse complement.
GGTTCTTAGCTTCACTTTTAATTATTTTTTAATACTTAAAAGACATAAGCATAAAAATTTTTAAAAATCTTTATAAATATCTTCTAATGAGTACAAAATATATAAAGATGAAATTTGAGACATTAATAACAAAAGAGGGGTGGTGCTGTAAAGTTTTATGGTTTTCATATCAATTGAAGTTACATTGTAATCAGATCAAAGTAGACCATAATAATTTTAAGATATTATAAAAATCCTCATGGTAACCACAAAAAATATATCTATAAAATATACACAAAAGGAAATTAGAAGGAAATTGAAAAGTTTTACTCCAAAAAAATCACACAGAGGACAATAAAGGAGGAAATGAGGAATGAAATAACCATAAGACATACAGAGAAACAAGAAAATGGTGATAGTAAATGCATCTCAATCAGTAATATTTCAAGTGTAAATGGATTAAAATCCCCAAACAGAAGACCTAGATTGGCAGAATAGATGAAAAACTATAACCAGTTATATGCTGACCATAAGAGATTACTTTAGATTAAGAGACACACACAGGTTGAATGTTGAAGAATGAAAAAGGATATTTAATGTGAATAGTAACCAAAATAGACCAAGAGTGGCTATACTAATAAAAGTCAAAATATATTTAAGTCAAAAATGGTCATAGAGACAAAGAAAGGCAGCATAAAATAATAAAAGGGTAAATTCATCAAAAGATATAAAAATTATGATATATCTACACCTAATATCAGAGCTCCTAAATATATGAAACAATCATGGACAGAATTAAAATGAGAAATAAGAAGCAACACAATAATAGTAGGAAGCTTCAATACCCCATTTTCAATAATTCATAGAATAACCAGACAGAAGTTCAATAAGAAAATAAAGGATTGCCATAGCACTATAGACCAATTGGGTATTACAGATATATATATAGAATACTCCACTCAACAGCAGCAGAATACAGATTTTTCTTAAGTGCACATGCAACATTCTCCAAGATAGATCATATGTTAGGCCACAAAACAAGTATTAATAAATTGTAAAAGATTCAAGTCATACAAAGTACCTTTTCCAGTTACAATGAAATGATAATAGAAATAATTAGCAGGAAAAAAAAATCCCAGAAAATCCACAAATATATGGAAATTAAGCAACACACTCTTTAATAAACAATGGGACAGAGAATAAATCATAAGGAAAAATAGAAAATACCTTGAGGTAAATAAAAATAAAAATACAATATGCTAAAACTATAGAATGCAGTAAAAATAGTGCTAAGAGCAAAATTTATAGTTGCAAATATAAGTATTTTAAAAAAGAAGATCTGGGGTACCTGGCTGGTTCAGTCAGTGGAGCATGCAACTTAATCTCAGGGTTGTGAATTTGAGCCCCATGTTGGGTTTAAAGATTACTTTAAAAAAATCTATTTAAATAAAAAGAAGAAAAATCTTAAATCAACAGTCTAAATTAACACACTGAAAAACTAGAAAAGTAAAGAAAAACTAAACCCAAAGCTAGGACACAAATAATAAAGATTAGAGCAGAGATAAATATAGTAAATCAAAAAGCAATAGAGAAAATCAACAAAACCAAGTTTATTCTTCAAAAAGATCAACAAAATTGACAGTGATTTCGAAAGACTGACTAAGAAAAAGAGGGAGAAGACTCAAATAACCAAAATTAGAAATGAAAGAAAAGACATTACAATAATGTAATAAAAATAGAAATAATTATAATACTATGAAAATTGGTGTGCCAACAAATATGATAACCTGAAAGAAATAGATACATTGCCATATACATTCAACATAATACAAATAAGTCATACGAATAGAAAACCTAGACCAATATTGAGTAAGTACATCAAATCAGTAATTAAACTTCCCAGCAAAGAAAAGCCTGGGGAACAAATGGCTTCAAAGGATGTGGAGAAAGGGGAACCCTCTTAGGCTGTTGGTGGGAATGCAAACTGGTGCAGGTACTGTGGAGAACAGCAGGGAACTTCCTCAAAAAGTTAAAAATAGAACCACCCTATGAATAGTAACAAACATCTAAACAAAAATTAATACGAATCTTTCTGAAAATCTTCCAAAATATCATATGATTCCAGCATTACTCTAATACCCAAAGCAGAAAAAGACACTATGAGAAAAGAAAACTACAGACCAATATCACTTTTTAACTTGGTTTCAAAAATCTTCAACCAAAAAATTCCAAACAGAATTTAACAGCACATTAAAAGGATGATATACCATGACCAAATGAGATTAATTCCTGGAACGCAAGGTTTGTTCAACAGAATAAAATCAATATAGGGGCACCTGGGTGGCTCAGTCGTTAAGCGTCTGCCTTCGGCTCGGGTCATGATCCTGGGGTCCTGGGATCGAGTCCCACATCGGGCTCCCTGCTCTGCGGGAAGCCTGCTTCTCCCTCTCCCACTCCCCCTGCTTGTGTTCCTGCTCTCGCTGTGTCTCTGTCAAATAAATAAATAAAATCTTTAAAAAAAAAAAAGAATAAAATCAATATAGCACACCAAATAAACAGAAGGAAGGGGGGAAATGATCTAAATTGATGAAAAGAAAATATTTGATAAAATTCAATGTTCTTGTCGATAGTGCTGTTTTAAACATTGAAGAGCATTTACTCCTTATCATCCGCATTTTTGTATCCTTTGGGTAAGTACCTAGTAGTGTAATTGCTGGATCATAGGGTGGCTCTATTTTTAACTTTTTGAGGAAGTTCCATGCTGTTCTCCAGAGTGGCTGCACCAGTTTGCATTCCCATGAACACTGTAAGAGGGTTCCCCTTTCTCCACATCCTTGCCAACCTCTGTAGTTTCCAGTGTTGTTAATTTTAGCCATCCTGACAGGTGTGAGGTGGTATCGCATTGTGGTTTTGATTTGTACTTACCTAATGATGAGTGATGTTGAACATCTTTTCATGTGTCTATTAACCATCTGTCTGTCTTCTTTGAAAAAATGTCTGTTCATGTCTTCTACCCAATTCTTAACTGGATTATTTGTTTTTTGAGTGTTGAGCTTGATAAGTTCTTTATAGATTTTGGATACTAACCCTTTATCAGATATGTCATTGCAAGTATCTTCTCCCATTCCATAGCCAAAATGGAAAGATCCCAAGTGCCCATTGACTGATGAGTGGTTAAAGAAGATGTGAATATAAATATAAATATATGTGTGTGTATGTAATGAAATATTATTCTGCAGTCAAAGAGAATGAGATCTTGCCATTCACAATGACATGGATGGAGCTAGAGGGTATTATGCTAAGTGAAATAAGTCAGTCACAGAAATACAAATACCATATGATTTCACTCACATTCACTCATATGTGGAATTTAGGAAACAAATCTGATGAACATAGAGGAAGGGGAAAAAGAGAGAGAAGTGAGCAAACCATAAGAGACTCTTAACAATTGAGAACAAACTGAGGGTTGATGGAAGGAGGTGGGTGGGGGATGGGTATTAAAGAGGGCACTTGTTATGATGAACACTAGATGATATACGTAAGTAATGAATTTAGTGATTCTAAGTTCTACTCCTGAAAACAATATTATGCAATATATTAAGTAACTAGAATTTAAATAAAAATTTGGATGAAAAAAATTCAACAATCTTTTATGATAAAAAAATACTCAACAAACCATGACTAGAAAGAAACTACTTCAACGTGATAAAAACCATGTAAGAAAAGCTCATGAATAACATCTTACGTAATGGTAAATCTATTTCTCCAAGATTAAGAATAAGAACAAAATGATGTTTTCACCATTTCTATTCAACACGGTTTTGGGAGACCTAGCCAGAACAATTAGGCAAGAAAAAGAAATAAGGGGCATCCATTTGGAAAAGTAGATATAACATTAACTCTGTCACACATGACATGAACATATATGCAGGAAAAACTAAAGAATCTACAAAAAATCTTTTAGTACTAATAAATTCACCAAATTTGCAGAACACAAAATCAACAAAAAATTAGTTTCATTTCTTCATTTTAATAAAGAATAATATGAAAAGGAAATTAAAATCAATTCCAGTAAAAAGATGCAAATTATATCATCAAAAATATAAACTGTCTTGGGAAGGTGAGAATAGAAATATAAAGCTTTAGGGTGCATTCAAAGTTAAGTTGCTATCAGCTTAAAATTGACTGTTATAAATATACCATGTTTGATATAATCCTCATGGTAAGCACAAAGCATAATCCTATAGTAGATACACAAAAGATAAAGAGAAAATAATCAAAGCATACCACTACAGAAAAAAATCAAGTCAAAAAAGAAGAGACCAAGAGAAGAAAAAAAGAACAAAAGAATTACAAAACAGCTAGAAAACGATGAACAAAATATCAATAGTAAGTCCATACCTGTCAAAAATTACTTTATATATCACTGGGCTAGATTCTCTAATCTAAAACCAGAGTGGCTGAATGAATTAAAAAAAAAAAAGACATGAACCAAATATATGCTTCTTATAAAAGAATCACTTCAGCTTTAAGGACATACACACACTAAAGGGAAGGAATAATATTCCAAAAAGATGGAAAACAAAAGAAAACAGGGATAACTCTACTTATATCATAGAAAATAAATTGTAAACCAAAGACTTTAACAAGAGACCAAAAAAAGGTCACATATAATGATAAATGGGTCAATCTAACAAGAAGTCATATGTGTAAATATTTGTGCATGTAAAAAATGAACACCTAAATATATAAAACAAATATTAAAAGCCCTGACAAGAGAAATAGAAGGCTATAAAATAATTGTAGGGATTTTCATACCCAACTTTCAACAGTGGATAGGTCAGACAGAAAATCAATTACAGAACATTGGACTTAAATGATACATTAGAACAAATGGACTTAGACATTTACAGAACATTCCAACCAACAGCAGCAGAATGAACATTCTTGTCAAGCACATATGGAACATCCTTAGAGTACATCATATGTTAGACCACAGTATATCTTAAGAAATTTTAAAAGACTACAATCATATCAAGCATCTTTTTTAGATACAATGATTTAAAACTAGAAAACAGTTACAGGACAAAAACTGGAAAATTCATAAATATGTGAAGACTAAGCCACATGCTGGTAAACAACCAATAGGTCAAAGAAGAAATCAAAAGAGAAATCAAAAAATATCTTGAGACAAATGAAAATGGAAATACAGCATACCCAAACTGATGGGATTCAGCAAAGGTGTGTCTAAGAGGGAAATTTATAGCAATTAAGATGCTAAGTGAAATAAGTCAAGCAGAGAAAGACAATTATCATATGGTTTCACTCACATGTGGAACATAAGGAATAGTGCAGAGGACCATAGGGGAAGGGAGAGAAAATTGAAGGGGAAGAAATCAGAGAGGGAGACAAACCATATAAGACTCTTGAATCTGGGAAACAAACTGAAGGTTGAAGAAGGGGAGGTGGGGTGGGGAGAATGGGGTAACTGGGTGATGGGCATTAAGGAGGGTATATGATGTGATGAGCACTGGGTGTTATATGCAACTAATGAATCATTGAAAATTATATCAAAAACTAATGATGTACTATACATTAGCTAATTGAATTTAAATAAAAAATAAATAATAAAAAAAGAGAAAAGAAAAAGAAGAAAATAAGGATGATGCCAAACTAAACAATCTAACATTAACATCAAAAAATTATTAAAAGAAAAACAAAGCCCAAAGTTCATAGAATTAAGGAAATATCAAATATAAGAGTGGATACAAATGATATAGATACTAAAAAACAATAGAAAAAATCAATAAACACATGAAAAAATGTTCATCATCATTAGCCATCAGGGAAATTCAAATCAAAACCACGTTGAGATACCACCTTATACCAGTTAGAATGGCAAAAATTGACAAGGCAAGAAACAACAAATGGTGGAGAGGTTGTGGAGAAAGGGGAACCCTCTTACACTGTTGGTGGGAATGCAAGTTGATACAGCCACTTTGGAAAACAATGCGGAGGTGCCTCAAAAAATTAATAATAGAGCTACCCTATGACCCAGCAACTGCACCCAAAGACACAGATGTAGTGAAAAGAAGGGCCATATGCACCCCAGTGTTCATAGCAGCAATCTCCACAACAGCCAAACTGTGGAAAGAGCTGAGATGCCCTTCAACAGACGAATGGATAAAGAAGATGTAGTCCATATATACAATGGAATATTACTCAGCCATCAGAAAGGATGAATACCCAACTTTTGCATCAACATGGATGGGACTGGAGGAGATTATGCTAAGTGAAATAAGTCAAGCAGAGAAACTCAATTATCATATGGTTTCACTTATTTGTGAAACATAAGGAATAACATAGAGGACATTAGGAAAAGGAAGGGAAAAATGAAGGGAGGGAAAACTGAAGGGGGAGATGAACCATGAGAGACTATGGACTCTGAGAAACAAACTGAGGGTTTTAGAGGGGTGGGGGGTGAGGTGATGGGTTAGCCTGGAGATAGGTATTAAGGAGGGCACGTATTGCATGGAGCACTGGGTGTTATACACAAACAATGAATCATGGAACACTACATTAAAAACTTATGATGTACTGTATGGTGACTAACATAACATAATAAAAAAACTTTAAAAATAAATAAAATAAATAAAAAAAGAAAATTAAAAAAAGAAAAGACCAATAAACAAAAGGCTTTTTTAAAAAGATAAATTGATAAGCATTTAGCTTGGCTCACCAAGAAAAGAGACGGTTTGAAGAAAAAAAATTTTTAATTTAAATTCAATTAAAGAAATAAAATTTGGAATGATAAAGGAGACATGTTACAAATGTTAGCACACTAATAAAAAGGATCACAAGACCACCATGAACCATTATAAACCAACAAATTGGATAACCTAGACAAAATGGCTAAATTCCTCAAAGCATACAACCTAAGGTGGAGTCATGAAGAAATAGAAAATCTGAATAGGCCAATTTCTAATAAAGAGAATACATCAGTAATCAAAAAACTACCAACAAAGAAAAGTCCAGGACCAGGTGGCTTCACTGATGAATTATATCATGCGTTTCAAGAAGAAATAATACCAATCCTTCCATAACTCTCTTAAAAAATAGAAGAGGAAGGAACACTCCAAAACTCATTTTATGAGGCAAGCAGGATCCTAACACCAAAACCAGACAAGGACACTGCAAGAAAAGGAAATTATAGGCCAATATTCTTGATGAATATAGATGCAAAATCCCTCAACAAAACATTAGGAAATCAAACTCAGTAATACACTAAAAATATGATACACCATGAACAAGAGGGGTTGATACTAAGAATACAAGGATGGTTCAACATCTACCAATCAATCAATGTGATATACATCATTAGTAAAATGAAGTATAAAATTCACATGATCATCCCAATAGATGCAGGAAAAAGCACTTGACATTATGCAGCATCCATTTGTGATAACAATTCTCAACACAGTGGCTATAGAGGTAATACATCTCAACATAATGAAGGCCATATATGACAAGAACACAGCTGACATAATACTCAATGATGAAAAGCTAAAAGCAATTTTCTAAGATCAGGAAAAGGACAAGGATGCTCAGTCTCATCCCTTTTAAGAAGCATCATAATGGGAGACCTAGCCAAAGTAGTTAGTCAAGAAAAATAAATAAGACATTCAAATTGGACAGGAGGAAGTAAAACTGTTTATTTGCAAATGATGTGACATTATATATAGAAAACTCTAGAGACTCAACCAAAAAACTGTTAAAATAAGTGAATTTAGTAAAATTGCAGGATACAGAATGAATGTACAAAAATCGGTTGCACTTCTATACACTAAAACAAATTATCAGAAGGAGAAATTAAGGAAACAATCCAAAATATGATTGCATCAAAAATACCTAGGAATAGATTTATCCCATGAATAAAAAGGCAAACACATAGAAAACTATGACACTGATGAAAGAAATTGAAGAAGACACAAATAAAGGAAAAGATATTCTATCTTCATGGATCAGAAGAATTAATACTGCTAAAATGTCCATACTACCCAAAGGACCTACAGATTCATTCAATCTATGTCAAAATTCCAATGGCCTTTTAATTTTTTAATTTTTTTAATTTTTTAAAAATTTTATTATGTTATGTTAGTCACCATACAATACATCATTAGTTTTTGATGTAGTGATCCACGATCCATTGTTGTCATATAACACCCAGTGCTCCATGCAATATGTGCCCTCCTTAATACCCATCACTGGGCTAACCCATCCCCCTACAGCCCTCCCCTCTAAACCCCTGTTTATTTCCAATGGCATTTTTATGGAAATAGAAAAAGCAATCCTAAAATCTGTGTAGAATCACAAAAGGTCCTGAATAGCCAAAGTAATCTAGAGAAAGAAAAACAAAGTTAGAAGCATTGTACTTCCTGATGTGAAACTATATAAAAGCTACAGTAGTCAAAACAGTATAATATTGTCATAAAAATAGGCATATACAACAAAACAGAATAGAGAGTTCAGAAATGACCCCATGCATATATAGACAATTAATCTATGACAAAGGTGCCAAGAATGTATAATGGGACAAGGACAGTCTTTTCAATGAATGGTGTTGAGAACACTGAGCAGCCCCATAAAAGAAGAAGAGGAAGGAGAAGAAAAGAAGAAGAAGAAGAAGAAGAAGAAGAAGAAGAAGAAGAAGAAGAAGAAGAAGAAGAAGAGGAAGAGGAAGAGGAAGAGGAAGAGGAAGAGGAAGAGGAAGAGGAAGAGGAAGAAAGAAGAAGAAGAAGAAGAAGAAGAAGAAGAAGAAGAAGAAGAAGAAGAAGAAGAAGAAGAAGAAGAAGAAGAAGGAGAAGGAGAAGAAGAAGAAGAAGAAGAAAGAAGGAGAAGGAGAAGGAGGAGGAGGAGGAAGAAGAAGGAGGAGGAGGAGAAGAAGAAGAAAAAGAAGAAGGAGAAGGAGGAGAAAAAGAGGAGGAGGAGGAACTGCTATTTGACATCATACATAAACTCAACTCAAAATGGATTAAACATTTGAACAGAAGTCCAGAAACAATAAAACCCCTAGAAGAAAACATAGTGAGTAAGTTACCTGACATTGTTCTTCAAAAAGTTTTTCTTAGATTTGGCACCAAAACCACAAGCAAAAGATGGTAAAATTAAAAAAAAATGGAACTATATCAAAGTAAAATCCTCTGTACTGGAAAGAAAACTATCATCAAAATGAAAAAGCAACTGACTAATGAAAGAAAATATTTCCAAATCATATATTTAAAAATGGGTTAATATCCAAAATATATAATGAATTCATGCAATGCAATAGGAAAAAAAAATCTGAATAAAAAATGGACAGAAAAATTGAATAGATATCTTTCCACAGAAGACATACAAATAGCCAACATGTGCATGAAAATGTGCTCAACAGTATTAATCATCCAAGAATTGGAGACACAAACCACAATGAGGTATGACATCATGCCTGTCAGAAAGGCTATTATCAAATGACAAGAACAAGCGCTCTTGAAGATTTGGAGAAAAGAGAATCATCATACATTATTGGTGAGAATGCAAACTGATGCCTCTCCTTCGTGAAACAGTATGGGTGGTGTTCAAAAAATTAAAAATAAACCTCCCATCTGATCCAGCAATTCCATTTCTGAGTATTTATCTGAAGAAAACAAAATCACTGTCTCAAAAAGATGTTGTCACCCGATGTTCAATTCAGCCATTATTTACAATGGCCAAAACTTGGAAACAATCTAAGTGTCCATCAACAGATAAATGGATGAAGAAAATCTGAGAAAGATGGCAGAGTAGTCAGAGGACCCTAGGCTTCCCTTGTCCCTCAAACACAACTAGATAAATATCAAATCATTCTGAATAGGCAAGACATCAATCTGGGGACTGACAGAACAAACTGCACAACTAGAGGGACGTAGGAGGCCACAAAGTGGAAGGTAGGAGGTGTGGAGATGTGCTTTGGGGGAGAAAGGGGTCATAGGTGCTGCAGAGGGGAGGGCACCCTCGGAGAGAGGCGAGAGAGAGAGAGAGAGAGAGAGAGAGGAACACACAGGGGATCACACAAGGACAACACTTCCCCAAAGCCATTGACTGGGAAAACAAAACAGGCTGATTTTTGTAAATGTTTACAGCTAGTGGGGCTCAAAGACTAGAGTTTTAGAAGTCTGCAGCATGCCTGAGGGCACTGCAGCTCTCCTGTAGAAAAGGCAAGCAGGTAACCCAGGCGGCAGACAGCTCGATCTGAGGATCAGCAGAGATGCACTGGGGGAGATGGTTCCCTCTTCTTGGAGCACAACTGAGAGAGATGGCATTGCCTCTCTCAGGTTAAAAGAGCCGGTGGGTGCCATTTCCCTTCCCTGCCTCTCAGCATAGGCACAGAGATACCTGCTGAGGGTGGTTAACCTGAACACTGGCTCTTTGGTGTGTTTGCTCCAAACCCCACGCTCCCGCACCCTGGTGCGACTGCCCTTCAGGGTCAAACCGGCATCAATCCCAGTGTGGCGACACCCTCCCCGGGAGGACAAGCACAAATCCCCACCACACCAGCTCCCTAAAGTTTGGAGTTTTAAAACTCAGCTGGCCTGGCTGGGATAGAGCCCAAAAGTGCATTGCATGGCTCCAGGCAAGCAACCTGGACACAGACAGTATGAGAACAGCAATCAGAAAAATAGCTAGGATGCAGTGGGAGAAATTGTTTGCTCTTCAAGGAGGGCTTCTCTGACAGCAGCAGGCACAAACTCCCTCTCCAGGGACAAAAGAGCTGGCTGGTGCCATTTTAATCCTGTGCCCCTCAGCATAAACTAAGTTCAGTAAACAGCACAGTGCCAACACTGGCTGCCTAAGCTGTTTAAACAGATTACACAGCGATCTGCTGGTCCTGCTTTTCTCAGGCAGGTGTGCCTGAGAACCAGTGTAGCAGGCCCCTACCTCAGAAGATCAGCACAGACCCCCACACCCACCCCATCTAATGACCATAGAGTTCTGCTTCAGCTGTGGTGAAAATGGCACCAGGTCTCTTTTAACAAGCAGACCAGAGCACACCTAGCTAAAACTCACCACACTCTGGCCAAGGTCCAAAACTCCCCACTGCAGGCAAGGAGAAACTCTGCAGAAGACTGCCCTGAGGCATAGAGCAGCCATAACACAACAGCAGAGTGCATGCAGCATGTACCAGAGACACTTCCTGAAGCACCAAGCCCTGGACATTATATGACATCTTCTTCATAAAGCCATTACTCTCAGAAGAAGGAAACATAACAGGCTTTCCTAACACAGAGAAGACAGAGACCTAGACACAATGCCAAGACAGAAGAAGTCATTCCAAAACAAAGAACAAGAAAAGGTTATAGCCAGAGATTTAATTGAAACAGATATAAGTAATATGCCTGATCAAGAATTTAAAGCAACAACCATAAGGATACTAGCTGGGCTTGAGGAAAGCATAGAAAACACCAGGGATACCATTACAACAGAGATAAAAGAGCATAAAACCAACCAGGCCAAAATGGAAAATGCACTAACTGAGATTCAAAACTGACTGGGTTTCACAAGAATGGGAGAAGCAAAGGAATGAATAAGTGATATAGAAGATAGAATTATGGAAAATAATGAAGCTGATCAAAAGAAGGAAAGAAAAATATTGAACAGTGAAAGTAGACTTAAGCAACTCAGTGACTCCATGGAACATAATAACATTCATATCTTAGGAGTCCAAGAAGAACAACAGAGAGAAAAGGGAGCAGAAGATTTATTTGAGCAAATTACAGCTGAAAACTTCCCTAATCTGTGGAAATAAATAGACTTCCAAGTCCAGGAGGCACTGAGAAATCCTATCAAAATCAATAAAAGAAGGCCAACAGCAAGACATATTGTAGTTAAATTTCCAAAATATAGAAGTAAAGAAAAAATACTAAAAGCAGCAAGACAAAGAGGTCCCTAACTTAGAAGGGAAGACAAATAAGGTTAGCAGCAGATCTATTCACAGAAACTTGGCAGTCCAGAAGAGAGTGGCATGATATAGTCAGTGTGCTGAATGGGAAAAATCTGTAGCCAAGAATATTCAATCCAGCAAGGCTATCATTCAGAAAAGAAACAGATGTGAAGCATTTCCTGGACAAACAAAAACTAACAGAGTTCATGACCACTAAACCAGCCCTGCCAGAAATATAAAAGGGGACTCTTTCAGTGGGAAAGAAAGACCAAAAGTGACAAAGACTAGAAAGGAATGGAGAAAATGTCCAGAAACAAGGACAAAAAAAGGAATAAAGTAGCACTAAATTCATATGTATCAATAATTATTCTGAATGTAAATGGACTAAATGCTCCAATCAAAAGAAATACAGTGTCAGGATGGATTAAAACAAAACAAAACAAAACAAAAAAAAAAAAAAAAAAAAAAAACAAGACCCATCTATATGCTCCCTACAAGAGATTCATTTCATTTATTTTTTAAGTTAATTTAATTTTTTTTTTCAAGAGACATCTTAGAACAGATCAATGAAACCAGGAGCTGGTTCTGTGAAAATTTTATTAAAATTGATAATCCACTAGCCAGACATAACAAAAAGAGAAGAGAAAGGACCCAAATTAAAAAAAAAAAAAATCACAGGGCGCCTGGGTGACTCAGTTGGTTAAGCAACTGCCTTCGGCTCAGGTCATGATCCTGGAGTCCCTGGATCGAGTCCCGCATCGGGCTCCCTGCTCAGCGGGAGTCTGCTGGTTCCTCTGACCCTCCTCCCTCTCATGTGCTCTCTCTCTCTCTCTCAAATAAATAAATAAAATCTTTAAAAAAAAAATCACAGATGAGAGAGGAGAAATCACAACCAAGACCATCGAACTCCAAACAATTATAAGAGAATACTATAAAAAAATTATATGTCAACAAATTGGGCAATCTGGAAGAAATGGATAAATTCCTAGAAACATATAAACCACCAAAAGTGAAACAGGGAGAAATAGGAAATTTGAACAGAGCAATAACCTACAAAGAAATTGAACCAGTAATTAAAAATCTCCCAACCAACAAAAGTCCCAGTCCAGATGGCTTCATAGGGGAATTCTACCAAACATTTAAGGAAGAATTAATACCTATTCTTATTAAGCTATTCCACCCCCCCCCAAAAAAATAGAATTGGAAGGAAAACTTCCAAGCTCATTCTACAAGGTCAGCATTACCGATTTCAAAACCAGACAAAGAGTCCAGTAAAAAAGAGGACCACAGAGCAATATCCCTGATGAACATGGATGCAAAAATGCTCAACAAAATACTAGCAAATCAAGTCCGATAGTACATTAAAAGAACCATTCACCACAGTGGTAGCTGTAGCAACTTCTTACTAGCTATGTCTACTGAGGCAAAGGAAAGAAAAGCAAGCAGGACTTCATCATGATAAAAAGCTTTTGTACAGAGAAGGAAATAATGAACAAAAATAAAAGGCAATCTTCAGAATGGGAGAAGATATTTGCAAATGACATATCTGATAATGAGATAGTCTCCAAAATCTATGAAGAACTTGTACAACTCAACACCCAAAAACCAAAAATCCAGTTACAAAATGGGCTGCAGACAGGAATAGACATTTTTTCCAAAGAGAACATACAGATGGCAAAAAGACACATGAAAAGATGTTCAAGAACACTCATCAGCAGGGAAATGCAAATCAAAACTACAATGAGATAACGCCTCAAAGCTGTCAGAATGGCTAAAATTAACAAGACAGGAAACAACATATGTTGATGAGGATGTGGAGAAAGGGGAACCCTGTTACACTGTTGGTGGGAACTGGTGCAAACTGGTGCAACCACTCTGGAAAACAGTATGGAGTTTCCTTAAAAAGTTAAAAATGGCACTACCCTATGATCTGGCAATTGTACTAGTAGGTATTCACCCAAAGTATAAAAAAATACTGATTTGAAGGGATACAAGTATCCTGATATTTACAGCAGCATTATCAACAATAGCCAAATTATGGAAAGATCCCAAATGTCCATTGACTGATAATGGATAAAGAAGTTGTGATTATATAAACAATGGAATATTACTCAGCCATCAAAAAAGAATGAAATCTTGCCATTTGCAATGACATGGATGGAGTTAGAGTGTATTATGCTAAGTGAAAACAGTCAATCAGAAAAAGACAAATACCATGAGTTCCCTCATATGTGGAATTTAAAAGACAAAATCAGATGAACATGGGGGAAAAAAGAAAGAGGCAAACCATAAAAGACTCTTAACTATAGCAAACAAACTGAGGGTTCCTGAAGGGGAGGTGGAGAGGAATGGGTTAAATGAGTGAAGGGTATTAAGGTGAGCACTTCTTGTGATGAGCATTGGGTGTTGTAAGTAAAAGATGAATCACTAAATTCTACACCCAAAACTAATATTACACTGTGTGTTACCGAACCAGAATTTAAACAAAATGTTGAAACTAAAAACAAAACAAAACTAATGGTTACCAGAGTAGAGGTATGTGGGGGGGGGTTAAATAGATGGTGGGGTTTAAGGAGTGCACTTGTGATGAGCACCAGGTGTTGGATGGAAGTGTTGAATCACTATGTTGTACATCAGAAACTAATGTTACTCTGTATATTAACAAACTGGAATTGATATAAAAACTTAAAAAAAGATAAAAAATAAAACCATAAAACAAATGAAAGAAAGGAACATATGAGATATATACATATCTCACATATACCACATATCTGGAGGTTTGGGGGATGAGCAAAATGGATGAAGGTGTTCAAAACATACAAGCTTCCAGTTGTAAAATAAATATGTCCTGGAGATGTAATGTACTGCATAGTGAGTATAGTTAACAACACCTTAACTTATATTTGGAGTTGCTAAGAGAGTAGATCTTAGAATGTTTCATCGCAAGAAAAAATAAACTTGTAAGTATGTTCCATGATGGATGTTAACTGAACTTATAGTAATCATTCTACAATATAGACCTATACCAAATCATTATGTCATGCACCTAAAACTAATACAATATCATATGTCAATTATACCTCAATTTTTAAAAAGGGATCACATTTGCAATAGCATCTAGTATAAGACTTACATAAATATCAGTGAAAGCCACATTTAAAAAAAAAATCCCTCTAAACCTTATATGAGGAATGCAAAAAGAAATCCTTAAATTAGTAGATGTACATTAATTTCCAAATGAGAGAGGCTTTGGTAGTGTAAATACGTTATATCCTCCTTGTATCTATCTCTACACCTCATGCAATTACAGGTGGATAATCCAAGCACGTCTTTAGAGGGAACTTGTAATATTTGATTCTCAAGTTCATGTGGAATAATAAAATAGCCAAAAACATTTTGAGGAGATTGTAACATAGGTATGCTTGCACTACCATATGCCAAAAGGTGTTCTAAACTTGCAGTAGTTGACAGAGTATGATATAGGCACAAGAGCCGACCAAAAAAAAAAAAAATCAGTGAGAGTGAGTGGAGTTCAGAAAATGACCCGCAGAAACTGTATGGAAATGTTGTCAATGTTGAAACCCTGGTTGTAAATGCAATGATCTTATCTCCAAGATCATTTATGTCTTGAAGTCGTGAGCAGAAAATCCGCATTATTTTGGCAAATTACTTTTGAGCTGTTTCACTTGTTGTAAGTGTTGTCTTATTTATGGAGGTAATTTTTGTGTCATGCATTCTCAGTGAAAACTAAAAAAAGCAATGCAGATTTGTTCTTTAACCTTCTTTGACCTTGACCCTGTGTCACAAGCATCCTTGCCTGCTTTAGAATATCACCCACAGAGGAGAGAGCTTTTGTGGAAGTCAAGGTTTCCAGAGCAGAAGTTACAGCACACCATTGGGACAAGGAAAAAACAAAACAAACAAAACCAAATACACGTTTGGATGCATTGAAGAGGACTACAGAATCATACACTTCATTGACTGGGTGAGGGGACCTAGAAGAGGCTGGGAGAGTAGTAGATAGGATTCCCAGAAGGCATTAAAGAAACATAGATCCTATTAGCTGCATTGTGAACTCCAAGAAACCCACTCATGAACCATTAGATATGCCTTGCTGTCATACACACTGACTGGCCCACAGAAAGCCCCAGTATTCAGGTCACCTCAGCCCCCAACACACACACACACACACACACACACACACACACACACCCTATGGTAGCCTTCCCATGCAAGCTCCTGCTGGCAGTGAGAGTGACCTTTGGGAGATGGCTAGGGAATATACACAGAAAATGGATCCAAAACTGTGGGCCAGAGAGAAAGCACAATCTTGAGCTTTAATGCCACCTTGTGGGGTGCAAAGGGAGACTAACAGCACCTGGTCTGGTGTGTTGAAAGACCAAGAGAAGGCATAGGAGCTTAAGAATTCTGCCACAAGGAGGAGCAAGAAGTGTGGAAGAAGTGTATCAATAGATATGAGAAAGCTTCACAATTATTAGCAGGGCAGATGGCAGGAATTTCACTCCTAAAGACAATAAAGACTGGAGGAAGTTACTGATACATCAAATGTGAAGACAGCATTGCAAAAAGTCAAGGAATATGAAAAAAAATCAAGGAAACATGACACCACCGAAGGATGACAATAATCTTCTAGTAATTGACACAAAGAAATGGAGACTGGCAAAACACCCAATAAGTAATTCAAACTAGCTCTTTTAGGGAAACTCAATAAGCTACAAGGAAACACAGAAAGACAATTCATTGAAATCAGGAAAACAATTCCTGAGCAAAATGAAATTTTTAACAAATAGATAGAAATCACAAATAAGAACCAAAAGAAAATCTGGAGCTGAAGGATACAGTGAATGAACTGAAAACTGCAATAGAGAGCATCAACAACAGATGGATGAAGTAAAAGAAAATCTGTGAGACAGAAGACAAGAACTTTGAAATTATCCAGTCAAAGGAGAAAGAAGTAAAAAGAATGAGAAAGTGTGAAGAAAACTTATGTGAGCTACAGGATAACACCAAAAGAACCAACTTGAGAATTACTGGAGTTCCAGAAGGAGAGGAGGGGGTGAACGGGGCAGAATGGTCATTTAAAATATAATGGCTGAGCATTTCCCAAATCTGGTTAGGTATTTGGATATCCAAGTTCAGGAAGATCATAGGTCAACAAACAAATTTAAACTTAAAGTGATTCTCTCCAAGACACATTACAATAAGCCTGCCAAAAATCAAGGACAAAGAGAGAACCTTAAAAGCAGCAAGAGAAAAGAAGCTGGTAACTCATAAGGGAACACCATAGGGCTATCAGAAGATTTCTCAACAGAGAGTTTATAGCCAGGTGAGAGTGAGATAATAATTCAAAGTGATGAAAGAAAAATCCTGCCAACCAGGAATACTCTATCCACCAAAGTTATTCTGCAGAAAGGAAGGACAGATGAGGATTTCCCAGGCACACAAAAGCTGAGGGAATCCATCACCACTAGACCTATGACCTACCTTACAAGAGATGTGGGGAGGAGTTCTTTAAGGTGAAATGAAAGGATGCAAATTGGTAACATGAAAACATAGGAAAGAGTGGTGAGGGTAAGTATATAGTCAAGTTCCAGAATACTCTAATACTGTAATGTGGTGATGTGTTAACCAGTTAAACCTAGTATGAAAGTTAAAAAGACAAGCGTATTAAAATAAGTACAGCTGCAATAATTTGTTAATGAATACACAATATAAAAAGAGGGAAACAGTGACATCAAAAACATAAAAGGAGAAAAGAAAAAGTAGAATTTTGTATGCAATTGAAGTTAAGTTGTTAGCATAAAATAGACTGTTATATCTATAAGATGATTTATGTAAGTCTCACGGTAACCACAAAGGAAAAGCCTATAGCAGATTCACAAAAGATAAAGAGAAGGGAATCAAAGCACATCACTACATTCAGTAAGTGGCTTTTTTTTTTTTTTTTGATGGCTTCCTTCTCTGTGCAAAAGTTTTTTTATTTTGATGTAGTCACAATGGTTTATTTTTGCTTTGGTTTGTTTCCCTTGCCTGAGGGGACATATCTAGAAAAATGTTAGGGCTGAGGTCAAAGAAATTACTGCCTATGTTCTCTTCCAGAGTTGTATGGCTTTCGGTCTCATGCTTGGGTCTTCAACCCATTAATGTAACATTGTGTGTCAACTACACTCAGATTTAAGAAATTTCAAAAATTAAAAAAAGTAAAAAGTAAAAAAAAAAAAAAAAAACTAAGAAAAAAGCATGCCACCACAAAACATCCTCAGTTCACAAAAGAAGGCAACAAGAGAGGAAGAAAATAACCAGAAAACAATTAATACGATGGCATTTATAAATCATTCTCTATCAATAATTTCTCTAAATGCAAATGGATTAAATTCGCCAAACATTAGATATAGAGTGGCTGGATGTATTTAAAAACTAAACAAACAAACAAACAAAAAAACAGAAATAAGACTTAATACATGCTACCTACAAGACACTCACTTGAGCTATAAGGGCACAAATAAGTTCACAGGGAAGGGTCAGAAAGAGTTATTCCACACAAGTAGAATCCAAAATAGAACAGGAGTAACTATACTTATATAAGACAAAATACATATTAAGCCAAAAATTGTAACAAGACACAAAAAAGGCCATTATATAATAATCAACGGTTTAACTCACCAAGAAGATATAGCAGTTGTAAATATATACGCACCCAACATTGGAACACCAAAATATATTAAGCCAGCGGATCTGACAGATCGTTCAGATACTAACAGATCTGAAGGAAGAAATAGATAACAACACAATAGTAGGGACATTGAATATCCTACTTTCAATAGCGGAGATATCATCCAGAACTAAAAACAATATGGAAACCATAGACTTGAACAATGTTTTAGACCAGATGGACCTAACAGATGTACACAGAACATACAACACAAGAGCAGCAGAATACACAGTCTTCTCAATTGGAAGCAGAATATTTCACATGCTACATCATACAACAGGTCATAAGACAAGTCTTAGCAAATTTAAGATTCAGATCAAAGCATATATCTTTTCTAGCCACAATGGTATGAAATTAGAAATCAATGACAGGAGGAAGGCTAGAGAATTCACAAATAAACGGAAATTAAACAACATGCTCCTGAACAGCCAACGGGCCAAAGAAGAAATCAAAAGGGATATTAAAAAATATATTGAAAGAAAGGAAAGTGGAAACACACCATACCAAAACGTATGGCATTCAACAAATGCAGTTCCAAGAAGGAAGTTTTATAGCAATAAACACCCACGTTTGAAAAACGAATGATCGATGGGTCGTGGGATCTCATGGGTCATGATCTCATCGGGCTCTGCACTCAGTAGTAGTCTGCTCAAGATTCTCTTCCTCTGCGCCCCCACCCCACTCCCACATACTCTCTCTAAAATAAATAAATAAATCCTTAAGAAAAGAAAAACCTCCCAACAAAGAAAAGCTCAAGATCAGATGGTTTCACTGGCGAAGTATATCAAATATTTAAAGAAGAATTCACTCTAATTCTTCTCAGTCTTCCAAATAATTGAAGAAGAGGAAACACTGCCAAACTCATGTCACATATCCAGCATTACCCTGGTACCAAAGCCAGACAGAAGCACTGCAAGAAATGAAAACTACAGTCCAATATCCCTGATGAATATAGATGCAAAAATTCTCAAGAAAATATCGGCAAACTGAATTCAACCAGATACTAGAAGGATAATACATCATAATCTGGTGAAATTTATCCCTGAAATGCAAGTGTGGTTTAACATACACAAATCAATAAACCGGGTAAACCCCATTAATAAAATGAAACTAAAACTCGCACAAAAATCTATAAAGAACTTTTTAAACTCAACACCCAAAGAACAAATGATCCAATCAAGAAATGGGCAGAAGACATGAACAGACATTTTTCCAAAGAAGACATCCAAATGGCCAACAGACACATGAAAAAGTGTTCCACATCGCTGGGCATCAGGGAGATCCAACTCAAAACCTCAATGAGATACCACCTCACACCAGTCAGAATGGCTAAAATTAACAAGTCAGGAAACGACAGATGTTGGTGGGGTTGCGGAGAAAAGGGAACCCTCCTACACTGTTGGTGGGAATGGAAGCTGGTGCAGCCACTCTGGAAACCAGTATGGAGGTTCCTCGAAAAGTTGAAAATAGAGCTACCATATGATCCAGCAATTGCACTACTGGGTATTTACCCCAAAGGTACAAATGTAGGAATCCGAAGGGGTACGTGCACCCCGATGTTTATAGCAGGAATGTCCACAATAGCCAAACTGTGGAAAGAGCCAAGATGTCCATCGACAGATGAATGGATAAAGAAGAGGTGGTATATATATACAATGGAATATTATGCAGCCATCAAAAGGAATGAAATCTTGCCATTTGCAACGACGTGGATGGAACTGGAGGGTATCATGCTGAGCAAAATAAGTCAATCAGAGAAAGACATGTATCATATGACCTCACTGATATGAGGAATTTTTAATCTCAGGAAACAAACTGAGGGTTGCTGGAGTGGTGGGGGGTGGGAGGGATGGGGGGGTGAGAGACATTGCGGAGGGTATGTGCTATGGTGAGTGCTGTGAATTGTGTAAGACTGTTGAATCACAGACCTGCATCTCTGAAACAAATAATACATTATATGTTAAAAAAAGAAGAAGAAGAAGAAGAAGAAGAAGAAGAAGAAGAAGAAGAAGAAGAAGCAGCAGCAGCAGCACCAGAAGCAGCAGCAGCAGCAGCAGCAGCGAGCAGGAAGGGAAAGATGAAGGGGGGTAAATCAGAGGGGGAGATGAACCATGAGAGACTATGGACTCTGAGAAACAAACTGAGGGTTCTAGAGGGGAGGGGGATGGGGGGATGGGTTAGCCCGGTGATGGGTATTAAAGAGGGCACATAGCGCATGGAGCACTGGGTGTTATACACAAACAATGAATCATGGAACACTACATCAAGAAGTAATGATGTAATATATGGTGATTAACATAATAATAATAATAACAAAACCCATACAAAAAAGCTTTTGGCAAAATACAACATCTTTTCATTATAAAAAATCTCTCAAAATACTGGATGTAGAAGGGAAGTACTTCAAAGTGGTAAAGGCCATACATGCCAAGCCCAAAGCTAACTTCATACACAAAGGTGAAAGATTGAAATCTTTTCATTTGCAAATATATTCTCCCATTCTGTCGGTTGTGTTTTGGTTTTGTTGACTGTTTCCTTTGCTGTGCAAAAGCTTTTTATCTTGATGAAGTCCCAATAGTTCATTTTTGCCCTTGCTTCCCTTGCCTTTGGCAATGTTTCTAGGAAGAAGTAGCTGTGTGCAGCTGAGGTCAAAGAGGTTGCTGCCTATGTTCTCCTCTAGGATTTTGATGGATTTCTGTCTCACATTTGGGTCTTTCATCCATTTTGAGTCTATGTTTGTGTGTGGTGTAAGGAAATGGTCCAGTTTCATTCTTCTGCATGTGGCTGTCCAATATTCCCAACACCATTTGTTGAAGAGACTGTCTTTTTTCCATTGGACATTCTCTCCTGCTTTGTCGAAGATTAGTTGACCATAGAGTCGAGGGTCCATTCCTGGGCTCTCTATTCTGTTCCACTGATCTATGTGTCTGTTTTTGTGCCAGTACCATACTGTCTTGATGATGACAGCTTTGCAATAGAGCTTCAAGTCTGGAATTGTGATGCCACCAGCTTTGCTTTTCTTTTTCAACATTCCTCAGGCTATTCAGGGTCTTTTCTGGTTCCATACAAATTTTAGGATTATTTGTTCCATTTCTTTGAAAAAAGTGGATGGTATTTCGAAAGGGATTGCCTTAAATGTGTAGATTGCTCTAGGTAGCATAGACATCTTCACAATATTTGTTCTTGCAATCCATGAGCATGGAACGTTTTTCCACTTCTTTGTGTCTTCCTCAATTACTTTCATGAGTATTCTATAGTTTTTGGAGTACGGATCCTTTTCCTCTTTGGCTAGAATTATTCCTTAGTATCTTATGGTTTTGGGTGCAATTGTAAATGGGATCGACTCCTTAATTTCTCTTTCTTCTGTCTTGTTGTTGGTTTGTAGAAATGCAACTGATTTCTGTGCATTGATTTTATATCCTGCCACTTTATTGAATTCTTGTATGAGTTCTAGCAGTTTTGGGGTGGAGTCTTTTGGGTTTTCCACAGAAAATATCATATCATCTGCAAAGAATGAGAGTTTGACTTCTTTTTTGCCAATTCGGATGGCTTTTATTTCTTTTTGTTGTCTGATTGCTGAGGCTAGGACTTCTAGTACTATGTTGAATAGCAGTGGTGAGAGTGGGCATCCCTGCCGTGTTTGACAAAGCAGGAACGAATGTCCAATGGGAAAAAGATAGTATCTTCAACAAATGGTGTTGGGAAAATAGGACAGGCACATGCAGAAGATTGAAACTGGACCATTTCCTTACACCACACACAAAAATAGACTCAAAATGGTTGGAAGACCTAAATGTGAGCCCGGAATCCATCAAAATCCTTGAGGAGAACACAGACAACAAACTTTTCGACCTCAGACGCAGCAACTACTTCCTAGAAACATCGCCAAAGGCAAGGGAAGAAAGGGCAAAAATGAACTATTGGCGCTTCATCAAGATTAAAAGCTTCTGCACAGCAAAAGAAACAGTCAACAAAACCGCAAGACAACCGACAGAATGGGAGAAGATATTGGCAAATGACATATCAGATAAAGGGCTATTATCCAAAATCTATAAAGAACTTATCAAACTCAACACCCAGAGAACAAAGAATCCAATCAAGAAATGGGCAGAAGGCATGAACAGACATTTTTCCAAAGAAGACATCCAAATGGCCACAGACACACGAAAAATGCTCAACATTGCTCGGCATCACAGAAATCCAAATCAAAACCTCAATGAGATACCACCTCACACCAGTTAGAATGGGAAAAAATTGACAAGGCAAGAAACAACAAATGTTGGAGAGGTTGTGGAGAAAGGGGAACCCTCTTACACTGCTGGTGGGAATGCAAGTGGGTACAACCACTTTGGAAAACAGTGTGGAGGTTCCTCAAAAATTAAAAATAGAGCTACCCTATGACCCAGGAATTGCACTTCTGGGTATTTACCCCAAAGACACAGATGTAGTGCAAGGAAGGGCCATATGCACCCCAATATTCATAGCAGCAGTGTCCGCAATCCCCAAACTGTGGAAAGAGCCGGGATGCCCTTCAACAGGCAAATGGATAAAGAAGATGTGGTCCATATACACAATGGAATATTACTCAGCCATCAGGAAGGATGAATACCCAACTTTTAGATCAACATGGATGGGACTGGAGGAGATAATGCTAAGTGAAATAAGTCAAGCAGAGAAAGTCAATTATGATATGGTTTCACTTATTTGTGGAACATAAGGAATGGCATGGAGGACATAGGAGAAGGAAGGGAAAAATGAAGGGGCGGAAATCGGAGAGGGAGAAGAACCATGAGAGACTATGGACTCGGAGAAACAAACTGAGGGTTTTAGAGGGGAGGGGGGTGGGGGGATGGGTTAACTTGGTGATGGGTGTTAAGCAGGGCATGTACTGCATGGAGCACTGGGTGTTATACGAAAACAATGAATGGTGGATTACTACATCAAAAACTAATGATGTATTGTACGGTGACTAACATAATAAAATTAAATTTAATTTAAAAAAAGAAAGAAAAACTTACATATACAAAAAAATAAGGTTAAATACAATGAAGGGATAGAATATGACTGTGAAAGCGAAAATTAAAAAAGATTGTAAAAAAAGGAATTGATAAGACGTTGCTTGAAAAATGAAATAAGAAAAATTAAAAAAAAAGGGAAATAGGAAAAGAAAAAATAAGGAAAATTTAAAAAGTTGACTTTGAAAGACTAAAGAATCACGGGAAAATAGCCATCAATTCTATGTGCTGTATACCCCTAGCGCTGGAGTTTTGCTGTTCTCATTGATCGGTAAACTTGGTCTTGGCTGGATGTTCTTGTTGATCTTCTGGGGGAGGGGCCTGTTGCAGTGATTCTCAAATGTCTTTGCCTGAGGCTGAATTGCACCGCCCTTGCCAGGGGCCTGGCTAAGTAATCTGCTCGGGTTTGCTCTTGGTAGCTTTTTTTCCCTGAAAGTTTTCTGTACAGCTTTGGAGGACGAGAGTGAAAATGGCGGCCTCCCAATCTCTGGCCCCGGAGGAGCCATGAGCTCAGGTCCCCACTCCTGAGTGAGCCCTCAGAGAGAAGCAGTCAATCACTCCTGTCTCCCTGGTCTCTGGCCACGCTCCATGCTCACGGGGCCTGTGACCGAGCATTTCTCTCTGGCACACGACCCCATTTGGAGTCTCCAAACCAAGCAGATTCCTGCGGAGCACCCCCGTGCCCCTAATCCCGGGGGAGGAAGCGGAGTCTCCCCGGATGTGCCACTTGTTGAGTCTCTGCTCAAAGAGCAGTGGCCTGACTGTGCCACGGATCATGGTTTATGGCAACCCTGAGCTGAGAGCCCACTCCTCGGCTCAGACTTTGCAGCTGGCTTCCCTGCTCCGGTACCTGGGAGCTCTGCCGCATTCAGGCACCCCCGGTCTTTCTGTGACCCCGAGGGCCCTGACACCACACTGTCCCAGCGAGGGTTCCACTACCCTCTTAGCCACTGGAGCAACATCCCTCAGTGGAGCAGACTTCTAAAAGTTCTGATTTTGTGCTCCGCTGCTCTTCCACTCGCCAGTAGCCGCTGACGGAGGCTCCCTCCCCCCACGGTCTATCATCCCAAATATCACCTCCGATTCACTTCGCATGTCCTACCTCCCAGAAAGTGGTCGCTTTTCTGTTCATAGAATTGCCACTATTCTTTTCTTCGCTCTCCTTTTGAGTTTGTAGGTGTTCGGAATGGTTTGATAACTATCTAGCTGAATTCCTGGGACCAGATGAATTTTAGGTCTCCCACTCCTCTGCCATCTTGCTCCTCCCCTGTTTGAAATCTTTTCCTCTAAAATCAGGAACAAGACAAGAGTGCCTACTGTCCCCATTCCTATGTAACATAGTATGGGAAGTCCTAGCCAGAGCAATCAGGCAAGAAAAAAGAAAGAAATGGCATCTAAATCAGAAAAGAAGAAGTGAAATTGTCTTTGTTTGCAGATAATACAATCTTATATATAGAATGGAATACTACTCAGCCATCAGAAAGGATGAATACCTACGAATTGCACTGACATGGGTGGAACTGGAGGGGATTATGCTAAGTGAAATAAGTCAAGCAGAGAAAGACAATTATCATATGGTTTCATTCGTATGTGGAACATAAGGAATAGCATGGAGGACGATAGCGGAAGGGAGGGAAAACTGAATGGAAAGAAATCAGAGAGGGAGACAAACCATGAGAGACTCTGGACTCTGGGAAACAAACTGACGGTTAGAGAAGGAAGGGGAATGGGGGGATGGGGTAACCGGGTGATGGGCATTAAGGAGGGCACGTGGGGTGATGAGCACTGGCTGTTATACACAACTAATGAATCGTTGAACACTACATCAAAAACTAATGATGTACTATATGTTGGCTAACTGAACATAATAAAAAAATATAATCTTATATATACAACATCGTAAAACTAATGATGTACTGTATGGTGACTAACATAACATAATAAAATTAAATTAAATTAAAAAATAAAATAAAACATCCTAAAGAGTCCAACAAAAAATTATTAGAATTAATCAACTAACTTAAAGTTGCAGGACACAAAATCAGCATACAGAAATCAGTTATGCCTCTACACACTAACAATAAATTACCAAAAGTAGAAATAAAGAAAACAATCCCATTTACAAAAGCACCCAAAACAATAAAATACTAAGAAATAATCTTTTTAAATTTAATTTTTTTTTTTGCATAGAAGTACATTTAACCAAGGAAGTGAACGATCTGTACACTGAAAATTACAAGGCTCTGATGAAAGAAATTGAAGAAGGCACTAATGGAAAGGTATCTGCATTCAAAGATCGGAAGAATGAATACTGTTAAAAAGTCCATACTACCCAAAGCCTATTATAGATTCAATACAGTCCTTATAAAAATTCCTAAAACATTTTCCCACAGAAATAGAAAAACACAAACAATTCTAAAATTTGTAGGGAGCCACAAAAGTCCCTGACGAGCCAAAGCAATCCTGAGAAAGAAGAGCTAAGCTGGGTGTGTCACACTTCCTGATTTCAAACTATACTACAAAGCCATTTTAAGCAAAACAGTGGCAGTGGCATAAAAATGGACACATAAACCAATGGAACAGAATTAAGAATCCAGAAATAATCCCTCCCCTATAAGGTCAACGAAGATTTGGCAAGGGAACCAAAAATATTCAATGGGGAAAGCATAATTCTTCAATAAATGGGGTTGGGAAAACTGGGTAACCACATGCAGAAGAATGTAATTGGATCCCTGTCTTACACAACTCGCAACCATTAAGTTGAAATGGATTAAAGACTTAACATAAAATGTACGGCATGGTGATTATAGTTAATAATACTGCACTATACACTTGAAATTTGCTAAGAGTGTAGATCTTAAGAGTTCTCACCACAAAAAAGAAAAGGTAAGTAATAATGTGAGGTGATGGAGGTGTTAAGGTAGTCCCAGGGTGGTAATCATTCCTCAATATATAAACGTATCGATTCTACACATCATACACTTTAAACTTCATGTTGTATCTCAATTATAAAATTAAAAATAAAAAGGTTGGCTAACCTGGCACCTAAGAACTGAATGTATGTCTACTAATATATAAATTTTGATATGTAGCCGTAATGTAAGTAATCTCTAGTGGATTTCTTTCTCTCTCTCTCTCTCTCTCTTTGTTGTTGTTGTTGTTGTTGTTGTTGTTGTTGTTGTTGTTGTTATTTGTGATTCAATGTCCATTGTGTCTGATATGGAAACAAATAAATCTAGAAAAACATGTTAAAACAAAATATATGGGCAAAGACCTGAATCGTTATTTCTCTAAAGGCAATATTTCAGGGGCGCCTGGGTGGCTCAGATGGTTAAGCGTCCGGCCCTTGGTTTTGGCTCAAGTCACGATCTCAGGGTCCTGAGAGCAAGCCTGGCATTGGGCTCCCCACTCAGCAGGGAGTCTGCTTCCCCCCTCTCTCTCCCTCTGTCCCTCCCTCCCTTCATGCACACACACTCTCTCTCTCTCTCTCAAATAAATAAATCTTGAAAAAATAAATTAAAGGCACTATTCCAATGGCCAATAAGTACACAAAAAGATGCTTAGTCGCTAAGGAAATGCAAATCAGAACTACAGTGGGATGCCATTTCTCACCCAACAAGATGGCTATAATAAAAAGACGGACAATAACAAAAGCTAGAGAGTATGTGGAGAAATTAGAGCTCTCCTACATTGCTGGTGGGAATGTAAAATGGTGCAACCCCTGTGAAAGACAGTATGGCAATTCCTCAAGTTGTTAAACATAAACCTTATGACCCAGTAATTGCACTCCTAGGTATATGCCCCAAACAATTGAAAACATATGTCCACACATAAACTTGTATAGGATTGATCATAATGGCAATATTTATAATAGCTAAAAGGTGTAAACAACCCAAATGTCCATCATCTGAGTAACAGATAGACATCAGTGATATAGCCATACAATGGCATATTTTCATCCGGGAAAAAAAAAAAATGAAGTACTGATACATGACACAACATGGGTGAACCTTGTAAACATTACGTTAAGTGAAATAAGCCATCACAAAGACCACATATTGTATAATTCCATTTACATGAAGTGTTCAGAATAGGGAAATCCACAAGACACAAAATAAGATGAATGGTTTTGTAGGGCTGGGGGTTGGGGGCAATGGAGAATGACTGCTACGGACGTGGGGTTTCTTTTGGGGATGATGAAACTGTTCTAAAATTGATTGGTAATGGCTTCACAGGTCTGCAAATATACTAAAAGCCACTGAATTGTACGCCTGAAGAGGGTGATTTTTATTGTATGTGAACTATATCTCAATAAGAAAGAGATATCTATGTTTAGATATTGATAAGCGTTGGCCAATGACTGTCCAAAAACGCAGTCCTAATTCACACTCATAGGCACAGTATAGGATGGCATCCATTTCTCTTCATCCTTCACATTTGATGTTGTCAACATTCTAAAATTCTGCAAACTCGATTGTTGGAATATGGGGAGGTGTTGGTGAAAGTCTCCCTTGCATAAACAGTGAGGGTACACGGCTGGTCTTCCCTTGGATCCTTTCACAGGTCAGGACCTGGGGATACAGAGATGAATGAAACTCAGCAACCGCCTCAGGTCCTGGACTACAGGGGACAAGAAACAGGACAATTATAACAGAGAGGGATGGAAAGAGACTTTGGGATTCTGAGAGAGCTCAGGCTGAATACTCAGGGTTAGGTGATAAATTGGGGGTCAGTGAAGGTTGCCCGATGGAGGGAAATCCTTAAGGGAGTAAGGAAAGAAGTCAGCCAGGGTCAGTACCCCAAGAAGTCCAACACAATAAGGTGAGTGTGTGCAGCTGCAGGCAACCAGACCCAGCTTTCTATTCTGTGCATTAGTGGAAGTCGAGGTCAGCCACAGGAGGCAGAACAGGATCAGAAAATCATGGCCTGGCATGACCCGGAGCACTTTAACTCAGTTATTAAAAATCCCGATGTTCATTCGGGACCAGACTGAATCCTGGGTAACCCTTCCAAGTTCTATCCCTCCAGGATGCACCAGAATATATCCAGGGCATTATCTAGAGCTTCTGAAAAGTTTCAGTGTGGCTTAAGGCAGTGACATCTGCCTTCACCTCCAGAGACCTGGGCTCTGGACCAGGTCAATGCCATTGACCCCACAGCTCTGGCCTGTGGAGTTGGAAGCTTTAGGTAGGATGAGGAGCCTGAGGTGTCAGTCAGCATCTTAGGAAAAGACCCAATGGGAAGCCACTTGGAAAAGAGCCCCCAGTGCCACAGTGCCCACAGGGAGTCTATATCAAGTCTTTGTGGCTGGCACAGAAGGCAGCTGTGAATGCACCAATCCTCTGAATGGCATACCATCACTGGTTGTGAGAGCCAAACTGTTCAAGATTTCATGTTACACACGGGGAAACTGAGGCCTGAGTGGAAGAAGGAAGGGACTTGTCTGAGCCTGAGCGGGGGGTTGATGGCACCCCTAGGCTGACAGAAGGAGAACAGGGGTTATTTGTGGTCAGACGGTGAGTGAGAACAGTGTGATTAGTATTGATAGATCAAACTTGTCTTCCTCTGGAGCTGAGAAGTTTCAGAAGCAAAGGGCCTGGGCAAAGAGGGAGGTGGATGGATCCAAATGGGACATCATGGCAAGGAGGGCCTGACGTGGGTCAGGACAGCCAGGATCTAAATCAATCAGCAGGGCTGTTCCTGTAAGGGTATAATGTGTGGTGATGCCGTGTGTTTGTGTGTGTGTGTGTGTGTGTGTGTGTAAGTCAGGCCCTCCGGTGGGTGGTGAGTATGTTTGTCGGGGGTTGCTGAGAAATACAGGTAAAGTCTTACTGCCAAGTCTTGCTCCATTAAATCCCACCATTGCCACTTGAGTTTGTAGTGCTGATGCCAAGTTATACCCCCTGTTTACCGACTGGATTGGCTGGAGAGTGGCACCACCACAGCCAAGGGTTCTGCCTCCAAGCACTGTCCTGAACTGAAAGAGGGAGTGAGGAGGCCTAATGACCTTGTTCCTTGGGCCTGGGATCTGTCAGCAGGGGCAGCAGCTACATCTATCTCTGTATCCTACGTGGTCTCACAACCCTTGCCCTACCTACACTTGGCCAGACCACGTTCATTTCAGGAATGCAGAAAGGCCTTTGGCACTTCCAGGAAGACGGCTCTCAGCCCACACTTTGGAAACATCCAGCTTCTGCTGGGCAGGAGGCTCTGGACTCCATGGTGGAGGAAATAAAGAGGATACTGCTCACCATTGTCCCAGATCAGAGGGCATAGGCACAATAAAGGCTTCAAGAAAACATGCCCACTGACTCATTTTTTTTTTTTCAATAAACATTTGTTGGTTCCCTGCTGTATGTAAAATCCCGGTGTCAGGGACTGGTTGTTCCTGCCCCAGAGATGAGAGTCTGGTTGAGAAGGTCATGCGAGGTAACCCTCCGGAGGTGACAGTTTAGCATAGGAAATTCTGTGATGGGGGAAAGGACCCAGTGTGTTTGTATGCACAGCAGAGGGGGGATAGGTGACCAAGGGCTGGGGAGATCTGATGACAAGGAAGGATTTTTTAATTTATTTTTTATTTTTTTTAAGATTTTATTTATTTGATGGAGAGAGAGATAGCGAGAGCAGGAACACAAGCAGGGGGAGTGGGAGAGGGAGAAGCAGGCTCCCTGCTGAGCAAGGAGACCGATGCGGGGCTCGATCCCAGGATCCTGGGATCATGACCTGAGCCGAAGGCAGACACCCAACGACTGAGCCACCCAGGTGCCCCAAGGAAGGATTTTTTAAATGGGGGTAGGAATACAAGAGACCAGAAGGACAGGTGGAAGGCTGAATAGGGAAATAGTGGTGTCAGAGAACTGCAAAAGCCCAGAGGCAGGGCAGAATTGAAAGTTCCTTTTGGGGTCAGAAGGGAAATTTTAGACATGTTGGAGAGAGAGAAAGAGAGAGAGAGAGAGAGAGAGAGGAGAGAGAGAGAGATAGGAGACTCTAGGAGAGAAACAGAGTCCAAATTTTTAGGTGCGATGTCTGAAGGAAGGTCCTGGAGACAAAATCCTGGATGGAAAGGGGCTCTAACAGAATTGTCTCATTTTGGATTTGGGTGATCCAGAAAGATGTCTCCATTCCTGGTCTGGACTGTGTCCTGAGCTCCCGTCCCTGTGCAGATTTCTATACTGTGTAAACTGGCCTTTCTAAATGCACCACCTCTCGGAAATCATGGAGAGGGCCACCTAAGTTTGAGCTGTTTCCCCAAAGCCAGTAACCAGGGACTATCCTCTGTGGCCTGGGGGACCTGGAGACCAGTGCATAATGAGAATATTGATATGAGTTTATCTCAGATAAAACAAGGAAAACATAAGAAAGTGCTGGCTAGTTAGTAGGTGTGAAGTGAGTGAGAAGAGGCAGAATTGTGGGGATGGGATCTTGGAAACAGGCAACTTGAGAGAGAGGAAAGGAAGGAGGGAGTGAGGAAGGTAGGGACACAGAGAAGGGAGCAACAGTGGAGGGAGGGAGGGCAGGAGGAGGAAGGGGGAGAGCAATGCGAATATTTGTTCCTTTGTATAAGGGATATAGCCTTCAGCTGGGACTGCCTCCCTCACATCAGAATTTTTTAGAAAAGTATCCACTCTGATATGCCTCCCTTCCTAGAGAACAAACGCTTTTGTGCTACTTGGTAGAAAGATATTTTTTTGCCTGGGTTTTGTTTTTTTGTGTGTGTGTTGGTTGGTTTGCCTGTTTGCTTGTTTTTGAGTACTGGAACCCTCCTGGATCACTGGAGAGCTCCTGTGAGGTGGATGCAGGGTCCCAGATCAACTATGTTAAGACTCATGGTTGCCATTTACGGAGGGCCTAGTATATATCAGATGTTCTGTCGTGTGGGTTTTAAATTGACAGTTATCTTTCCAACAGTCCTGCGAGTTGATTATCAGTCAAATGGTACAGAAGAGCAAACTGAGCCAGAGACTTCAAGTGATTTTTTTTTAAAGATTATTTATTTATTTATTTATTTGAGAGAGAGAGAATGAGAGAGAGCACATGAGAGGGGGGAGGGTCAGAGGGAGAAGCAGACTCCCTGCCGAGCAGGGAGCCCGATGCGGGACTCGATCCAGGGACTCCGGGATCATGACCTGAGCCGAAGGCAGTCGCTTAACCAACTGAGCCACCCAGGCGCCCGACTTCAAGTGATTTGCCCAAGGTGACACAGGTGATTAGTGACAAGGCTGGGACTAGACAGCAGGTCAGACTAGGATGTGGGCACGTTCTATGCCACTCTGGCCCCTGGAAAGCCCTTCCCAGCCTGAGTCAGGCCTCTGTCTCTTGCCCCTAGCCTCCAGAGATTCCTGCTGTCTTCATTACTATTGACCACTGCATAACAATTACCCCCAAACATGGCGGCTTAAAACGATACACAGTTACTCTCTCAGGGGTTTGTGGATCAGGAACCACCATGGCTATGACTTCACTGGATCCTCTACTTCCCATCTCTCACAAGGCTGTGATCAAGTCTCTCCAGCCCAGGGATGGTGGTCTGATCGAAAGACTCGACTTGGGGAAGATCCACTTCCAAGCTCACTCATGTGGCTACTGGCAGGATGCAGTGCCTCGTGGGTCATTGGTCTGAGGGCCTCAGTTCGTCTCGGGCTGTTGGCCAGAGACTGCCATCAGCTCCTTGCCATGTGGCCCTCTCCATCAGAACAAGAACACAAGAAGAGCCAGGGAGAGAGAGAATGAATTCCAGCAAGATGAAAGTCACGGTCTTGGCCTAGCCTAAATTCAGAAAAGGCATGGCATCACTTTTGCCAGATTCTATTGGTTAGAAGCCAGTTACTAGGTCCAGCCCACACTCAAGGGGAGGGGATTATAGCAGGGCATGAGCGCCAGGATGCAGGGATCTGTAGAAGCCCTTTTAGAAGGCAACCTACCATACTGGCTCTCTGTACCCATTTCAGTAGAGTGAGCCCCTTGCAGGTATCAGGCGCCTTGATGGAACTAATGGTTGGTGGGTCACCTTGACCAGTGCTGTGTGGTCTGGTTACCCCAGCCAGCTTCCGGTAGGCCCACTGGATGGGTCTGATCAGGACTCTGGTCTGCCTGGCCCTGCCTTCTTCCCCATCGCCCCCATTGAGATGGTCATTGAGCCCATGGGGTGTAGACAGCAGCGGGCAAAAGACCATCTACCTGTGTGGATGGAACACCTGAGCAGGGCTGGGACCCAGGTTGGTGTTCCTGGCCTCTCTTGCTAAAACAGGTGAAGAGCTCAGCTGCCATACCGAGACGGGCCCCACCTCAAGAGAACAAGTTTATGGGTGGGAGAGGGCTGGGTTCTGGGTTATCTGTAAAAGCTGTGGTGGTGTTCTTGCTTTTGCCCTCTGGGTTGGGATTCAGGGTTGTAGAATCCCCCATGCTTACTGGGAGGCTTCAGGGGGCCATTTCTAAGGTGATGTGGGGGTCGCCCATGCAGGAGGGGGAACTGCTCTGAAGCTTAATGAAGACCAAGGATTATTCGGACCCTAGGGAGGGGGACCTACTTTAGGGAGGAGATGAGTGAGCATGGGTTGGGGATGATTTATTTACATGTGTCCACGACATTTAATTCAAAGGTAGAGAGGGGTCCGAAGCACTCATGGCACAGTGCTATTAGATAGGGGTGGTGGCTGCTGTATTGTTCTCTCTGTTTCTCTGCAAGTTTGAACCATTATAGGAGAAAATACTCTAAAAGCGAAAAATACAAGAAAAAGATGGACTCTCAGAGCCCCTGCACCCCACATTTCCTCAGTGTGACTCAGAGCCAGATGCAGGAAGTCGAGCGGCCTGGTGGGCTCAGGAGTTTCCAAGGAACCAAGGGTTCCATTAGGCCAAGGGGGTACGGACTGCAGGGGGCGGGACTCCCTTAGCGGAGCCTTAGCCAGGAGCAGAACAGTCCCAGGAAAGCTCAGGCTTTTCCCAGTTCCCGGAAGCACTCACCAGACTCAGCTCTTCCCCTGCTGCTATTTTGCTGCAATGCATACTAAGTTAAGAGCAGCTTACAAAGAGACATGGTGTCGTAATGTGAGATGAATGACCTGAAGCAATGGACGAATGAGGCCATGTGCTGTGAGGAACCCTTTCCAAGGGTGGGGTGAGAGTCGTTGTGGTCAGATGAGAACTTAGTGGCTCTCACACCTCCAAAATTTTGCCTTGGGTTCTGCAGCATCTCCTCTCCTTCTGACCCAACCTCCCTGTCCCTCCTCTACACACTAGTCTCGCCCCGCACCCCTATGACTGTCAGTCAGTCATGGCCCGACAGCCATCGTTTTTGAAATGTTTGAAACCAGTAGAACGATTACTCTCTATCCACACAGTCCTATCCCAACAGCGGCTGAGAAGCAAGCAGTCCTGTTCCAAGGCACAGGACTACCGATTCATATGCCTAAGTAATGTGGTAACTCCCTCTGCCCAGCACCACCCTCCCCCAATGCCCCCACTGAAAGAGGCAAACCCTAAACCACAGGAGGCAGATGCTGGTGTGGAAAAGGACAATAAATATCACGAAGCCAAAGGAATCGAGTGTGCCGCGTGTATTTTAAGCCTGGTGACTGAGAAACTGGGAAAATAGGGGCATGTGGCTGCGGAGGGGCAGCTTGATTACCGTTCATGGGTGTGTGCGGGTCCTGTGGTCTCAGCTTCTGAGTTTCCGGTATTCTCCCCTTTTAAGGGCAAAGCAGAGTGACAATTGGGCCCTTGGGAGCCAGGCCTGGCCTGGGGGCTCTCTGGCTTGAGCAGCAAGGGGGAGGTGTGCTGGCTTGGCTGTGGGCAGGGAGAGAGGCAGACGCTGGCTCTGAGCTCTCACCCGAAGGACTTGGTGAAACGTGCCAGGGCTCTCTGGAGCCAGTTCTTCCAAGACCCTTGGGGACCAGCAGGCTCCCCGGGCTAGCCTGTGCCTTTGAATGAGTTCTCCATGATGCTGACAAAATACATGAAGGGCACAGTGTCTGCAGCTGAGTCAATCCTTTTCTGGAAAAGGGAGAAAAATCATTCTGCCCAGTACTGACACTCATTCTTCTTTCATCAAGTGTTTGCTGAGGGCCTGCCTACTATGTGCACACAGGGCTCAGTTTTCGGCCCTGGGGATACAACAGTGAACTCTATAGAGACCTAGACCCCAGCCCTCCCGGAGCTGATGATCTATCTGTGATGCTGGAGGGAAATCAGACTCACCAGGTCAGGACTCAGCAGCAGCAGCGGACTGCCGGGGAAGTTCATGTTTTCTGTGAGTGCGCTGGGCATGTCGTGTGTGGAAGGAGTTGTTGTCCGAGGCCAGCAGAATTCTTCATGCTGCTGGGTGTAGAGAGGTTAAGGGCCTGTCCCCTCCTTGAAACTCCATCCCGCCTCCCTGGCCCGGATTTCCACCATCCCATCCTGCAGATGGGTACACTGTGTTCAAGCACTCTCTGACACTCCTTCAAGTACGGAGATGCCTCATTGACTAGTATCATTGTTTCCCTTTCCCCTCCCTCACTCCCCCTTAAACACACTCTCATCAGGCTTCCAGCTTCCCCACTCTACTTTAACATAGATGGTTACGTGACTAATCGAAAGTGACGGCTCCCAATTTTTACATTACTCTATTTATGAGTATATGAGCCTAAAGACTTAAGGGAAGTCTGATTTGTGCATTATTTTGAGCTCCAATGAAATTCAAACCCAGGTCATTGTCGGTTGCACTTTCTCCTCACCAGCCCCCTCCGCATATCCAGAAACTCAGGTTGTAGACAGGGAGGCTCTGCCAAATTTCTGAGACTGCCCCTGAATTTGCGATGAGCAGAGCCCCTATGCTGGGGATGCATAGTCAAACTCCAGGTTTCTCTTCCATGTGTTGGTGAAGGCCGAG
Source organism: Mirounga leonina (assembly GCF_011800145.1). Taxonomy (NCBI): domain Eukaryota; kingdom Metazoa; phylum Chordata; class Mammalia; order Carnivora; family Phocidae; genus Mirounga; species Mirounga leonina. Next base: position 69,658 of record NW_023270747.1, on the reverse strand, counting down.
GTAGGACAACTGAAGGAAGCACAGACCTAGAAACTTGTGTCTCACAGAGACCCCAAGACCTTTGTCTCTAATTCTTGAGAGTCAGGCTGCTCCATCAAGCCTCAGGCTCAGCTCTGGGAACCCCTCCCAAGGTCCTGACCTGGAGGATGTTCAAGGGGAGGGTCCAGGGCTCGAAACAGGCTTACTAGAACACTGCAATGGGTCTAAAGGCCATGGCATCTGAGCCCCCAGGGCCCTGTGCTAGGAAGCATCAGTTCTCCCAGCCTGCTTCTAGTTTTAGCCTGTGGCAGCTGGAAGAAGGAGACTTTGGAGATGGGCAGTAGGGTAAATGTATTACAGTTGGTTTTTCCGTGCTAGATGGACGCTCCAAAGAATCTGCCCCAGCTCACACAACATCAGTGTGTGATACCCATTCGGCATCATGAATTTTTTAAATGTTTGTCAGTTTGCAATTTGGAAAATGTAACCTCATTTTTGCTGTTTTATTTCCGTTATTGCTTGTGCTGTTGAGCTCCCGTTCCTTTTGTATTGGTCATTTGTACTGCTGTACACGGCCTGTTCAATTTGTTGCTAACTTTCCTATTGTTGTTTGTTTGTGGGTGTGTGTTTCTTGAGTTGTTTCATCAGAGATCCCTGCGCATCATTAATACGATTCTTCGTCTGTCCTAATCGAAGAACATGGTTGCTCTCAGCCTCTCCCTTCTCTTTGCACTTTACTTCTTGTGTCTTCTCATATGGCTGCTTTTCGTTTGGGGGTGTACATACTGGCTGCTTTATTTAGTCCTTACTGCAACCGTGCGGGGTTGGTAATACTCGCCTCAATTTTCAAATGGGGAAAACAAGACTTCGAAGGGGCAATGATTTGCCCCCAGATGCTAATCTGAGACCCTACCCTTTGTGTGTGCAAGAATCAGAAACTAAGTAATGAGTTGAGCCCATGGCAGGCTGTCAGCTAACACTAAGGCCCCTTCACACCTGCCTCCTCCCAGGCATAGAGGGAATAAAGTACATAACAAAACTATCCCCCATTTACCCGCAGAGGAGTGAGCCTACTTTAGACCCCCACAACAAGCTATTGCAGAAGAATGGGACATGCCATGGGGCCTGCTGGACAGAAGTACACTGTAATGAGGGTCCGGAGATCTGAAGGCCAGACCCAGAGCCCTCACTGACTGTGACCTTGGCTAAGTGACTGACTCTCTCTTGGCCACTTCTCTAAAATCAAAATAACAGTTCTGACCCTCCCTTCACGAGTTGGAGTGAAGGGGAATTCTTGGACCCCAGCTGGGGTGAAAAAGAAGAAGATGTGGTATTCCTCCAGCAGTCATTTTGGCAGCCCGTAGCCCTCCTCATTGGGAGCTCTCAGCTACTGCTAGTGTCTTCGTGATTTTCATGCAAATGGCTGCTGGCCCAGGTCTGGAGGACAAATCAGATCCAAAGCCTACCCTGAAGGGCCTGACCTCAAGGAAACTGCTGAGTGTTGGCTCTGGGCTCAGTTCAACACCTGCTGCTCTGTGGAAGGGGCATCCCATTTAATCCTCACAGCCCTTTCGTGAGGCAGAGACTGTTATTCCCATGAGTCCCTGTACTCATCCCTCCCCCCAAAAAGGGTAACAACATCAGTCCTCAAACCTTCAAGAATGCTGTGGAGTTTAATGCGGTAAATCCAACAGCCCTGGGAGATATTAAGAAGCACAGAGCATGATACAAGTCAATAATTACTCGTTCAGTCAACTGCAGGGGAAAAAAAAAAAAAGAAACACAACAGAGCTGTTTCTAGTCCATAAGAGATAAATGGTAACTGTTATCACTATTCAATATTAAATGCCCACTGCTGATAATATGCCTGGCAGAGTTACAAACACCACCCCCGGAAAATCATGGTTTCTGTCCTGTAGGGAAATATGGCAAGTCACTGTTACGGGGGGCCGGGTTTTGCCTGGCACTCCTCTACGGGTTTTATCCCGTTTAGTTCTCATGGTAAGTAGAGAACATGAGGATTATGATTTCTAGGTCTAGCTCCTGCCTCTGGGAAGAGACACTTCACATTCCCCTCCTCACTCCCAGAGGACATCGATGAGCAAGTAATCCAAGGTCAAACCTTCGTAATCCATCCTCCATGGTGTGTTCCACAAATGGTTCATGGGTGTCCCTGGAATATAGAGGGCTCTGTCAGCTCCTGAGCGACCAATCAGGGCCTAAGGCAGCCTCTTCTGTTCACATCAATGTTTCACACGAGCATTGCCCCAAATGATTAAGAACCACCAATATCAAGCCCCACCTTCACACCATACATCAAAACATAACACACTCACTATGTGTGTTATCATGTATGCAAAAAACAAAAACAAAACAAAACAAAACAGAATACGTAGGCACTCCCCAAGTGGGGTAGAATTTTGTTGATTTCCTTTGTCATTGAAAGCATATATAAGGTAGTTGCTCGCCAGCCCATCCGCTCTATGGATTTTAACAAAGTCCAAGTCCAGACCTGATGTCTTCAGCCTCCCTCTGAGTCCTGCTTCTCCACCTGTGACCCCTATCTTGGTGAATGGCAACCCCAGAGCACAGGCCACTCAAGCTGGAAACCTGAGTGTCATCCTCGGCCCCTCTTTGCCCCTCCCTGCGCAGGCCCACCTCCAACCAAAGACAGTGCCATCCTACCTATCCTATGTGAAACGTCTCTCAAATCATGCCCTTTCCCTCCACCCCCTCTTCCACTACTTTCTTAGCACACATTTTAAAACCCACAAGTGAGAGGGCATTCTGTGAGTGCAATTTCTCTGTCTGCCTGCCTTGTGTCTGTGACCGAAACTAGGAGTGTCTGAAGATGGCCAGTGATGAACAAAACTGGCTGACAGGGTCATGGGTACAAGCAAAGCCCATGTTGACCCCCACCGGTGAGATCTCAGTACATTTCCTCACACTGGAGTCACAGAAAAGCCGAGTCCCTCTTTATAACTGGTGCAGGGAGGATGGTCCCTCAAGAGTGGGACTGGTCCTCGGGAGTGTGCTCTCCCTTAAGAAGGCTAAAAGATTGAGCTGCCCACCCTGGGAGGCTGAGGGCCCCACGCTGGAAGTCCCAGTGAGATGCAGCTTTCCCCATACAGTAAAAAAAAAAAA